>NC_044389.1:111797108-112037108 GCF_006542625.1 Nomascus leucogenys
TGCTATGTGGTTTTGTGACTGTGTGACTGGCTACCTTCACTTAGCTTAATGTTTTCAAGTTTCCTCCATGTTGTAGGCATCGTAGTCCTATCAGTGTTTATTGTTGCACTGCTGAATCACTTTCCATTGTACGGACCTGGCCCGTTTCGTTTTTCCCATCACCAGTTGATGAATATTTGGATTGTTTCCACTTTTTGGCTATTATGAGGAAAACTGCTATAAGTATTTGCATGTAAGTCTTTGTGTGAGTAGATTTCTTGCTTTAGAACTTGTGGGTTTTCTAGAAAGTTTATGTTTAACATTTTATGAATAATTTACATACTGATGAAAATGTACATTATACTGCCAAACTGTTTTCCAAAACGGCAGTACAATTTATATTCCCATCAGTAATGTAGGAAGGGCTTAAGTTTCTCCGCATCCTCACCAGTGTTTGTTTGCTATTGTCTGTCTTTTTATTATAATCATTCTAGTGGGTATGTAGTGATATCTCATTGTGGTGTTAATTTTTATTTCCCTGATGACGAATAATGTTGTGCATCTCTACATGTGCTTATTAGCCATTCGTATGTCTTCTTTGGTGAAATGTGCACTCAATTATATTTATATAGTATTAGATATGCACTACTTTAACATCATCTGATACAGAACAGATTTTGAAAATGCATTTGATTATATCTGAATGAACATTTGCTATGTACAATGTGCTTGGCTATTTGCTTTCTAACATTAAATGAGCATCTACTATGTGCAATGTATTGAGCTAGTTGCTTTGTTAGAAACCAAAAAAAATTTTTAAGCTCTTGCAGACTTTACAGAAATAACCACATTATAACGTAGATAATTCATTCATGTTGAATGCTATCACAGATAATTAGACAGTGTTTTGCTCATTCAAAGGAAGAAAACAATCTTTTCTCTTGACAGGAGGGAGGTATCCAGAAAGGCTAGTGGAAGAGGCAGGGTTTGGGATTTATTTGCAGAGAGGTTAGGCGTTCAGACATGTGGAAAGATAGATGAAAGGAAAGTGCATCTGAGGCTGAACAAGTGACAAAAGGAGAAGCCACTGTGCCTGTCGAAAGAACAATGAATAATCCAGGTGAGCAAAAGAGAGGAGTTGCGAGAAAGCTGGACAGACTTTGGGAGGCCAAGGTAGGCAGATCGCAAGGTCAGGAGTTCAACACCAGCCTGGCCAACATGATGAAACCCCATCTCTACTAAAAATACAAAAATTAGCTGGGCATGGTGGTGCATGCCTGTAATTCCAGCTACTTGGGAGGCTGAGGCAGGAGAACTGCTTGAACCCGGACCCGGGAGGTGGAGGTTGCAGTGAGCTGAGACCGCACCACTGCACCACTCCAGCATGGGCGACAGAGCGAGACTCCGTCTCAAAAAAAAAAGAAAGGTGGACAGAATGGGAGTATAGTACTTTGAAATGTCACACGGAGGAGTAGCGATTTTACCAACAAGAAAGGAGAGCCGATCAAAGACATTCAGTAATTGAGGGTCATCGTTAATTTGCATTATTTTTGAACTATTTTCTAGAATTGATAGATAAGTAAGACTGGGGAAGGAAAAGAAAGGAAGACACAGCCTCTGAGAGCTGGACAAAGACACAAATGGGATAGAGGCTGCGGCTGTTAAACCCTCAGGACTCAGCGATTATTTCATGTGGAGACAAGTGATGGCAAAGCCAAAAGGCCATGGGTGTTGAGCTGTTGATGAGAAACTGAAAGTGCCATTGTGTTTATACGGGAAGCTGCCATTAGTAGGGATTTGAAAAAGCAAGAGGAGAGGGTGAGTTTAGTGGGGAGTTCTTACACTTCAGGTGCTAGTGGATACCGCCAAGTCAATATTGAGTAGAAGGAAACCGGGGCTTGATGTTCCGTCAGGTCATCAGGACGGAGACATTGTGGAGAGGAAGCTTTTGAGGCTGTGAGATTAGGAGAGAAGCATGGAGTGTAGAGCAGGCACTAGGCCTCTCTTCACCCAAAATCCAAAACCCCACTTATGCCAGACACACCCAATACTTTCTGCTGAGATCCTCAATTCTCTTAAAGTTTTCATAATAAGGCCGGGCGGGGTGGCTAATGCCTGTATTCCCAGCACTTTGGGAGGCCGAGGCGGGGGGATCACCTGAGGTCAGGAGTTCAAGACGAGTCTGGCCAACATGGTAAAAACCTGTCTCTACTAAAAATACAAAAATCAGCCGGGCTTGGTGGTAGGCGCCTACAGCTAGTCGTAAGGCTGAGGCATGGGAATTGCTTGAACCCAGGAGGCAGAGGTTGCAGTGAGCCAAGATCATGCCACTGCACTCCAGCCTGGGGGATAGAGCGAGACTCTGTCACAATAAAAAAAAAAGTTTTCATAAATTGGGATGTTTCCTCTATTCCTTCCCCTGTCTCATTCTTGAGGGATTGAAGATAGTGTTTGAAATCTCATTGGCAACCCTTCCTGCTCCCTTTCCCAGCATTTCCATGACCTTATCCACTCTAACAAGCCCTGTTTCCTCCCTGCTTCTGCCACTCGCTGAACACAGCACCTTGGCATTGCTGTCCTACATACTCCATTCTAGCCATGACAGCTCTTCTGGAACACAATCTCCTACTACCCGCTAGGTCTGAGTGACTAACATAAAATTCTCCCTGGTCTGTCAGTATTTGAAATACAGTCGCTTGTCTTGAAATGTTTATTGTCACTTGTTCTTGGTATAAGATGAGCATTTAAAGTACACACACACACAAACACACACACACACACACACACACATATACAGGTATATCTAAGGGTTTACTATGTGCCAAGAAGCGTGCTGGAATCCTTTCATAAATATGTCCTCCATCATTCCTGAGAACAATCCTATTAAAATGTGATGTGAATGCATTTCTCATTCATTAAGTGTGTGTGTGTTTGTGCGTGTGTGTGTGTGTGTGTGAGAGAGAGAGAGAGAGAGAGAATATGACATCCATCTGATAACAGAGACCTGATCTCAGTTTCCCCGCCTGGGTACTGCTTATAGAAATTGATTTTGGACTTCGAGGTAGAATAAGATGCAAGATAGCCCTAGGGGAACCCTGATAAATTAAAGGAGAAAATGCCCGTAGGGAGACGCCATGCTGAGTCCCCACAGAGCCCAGTTCAGCTGGGGATGTTGCTCTGAGAACATGCAGATGAATGTCTTATTTGTTTTGGGCTTCTTAGACTTCAATCAATTCCAGGAACCTCTTTTAGGGTTTACTATGCAGCCAAGTGTAAAATGCATCTGATTTTTAGGAAATTTGCTAAAAGAAGCTATACAACTCATGCCAAAAACCTCTCCACAGCAGCTAAAAGTTCCATTAAAGTATGTCATTAAACACATGCTCCAAAAAGGTTTTGTATCTCGTTTTGTTCTCTGGGGTCTACATTTTGAAGTAAAACATCCTCACTAACTTGGGCATTTGATGTTAAAATACTAAAAATAATGGACAAAATTATGACAAGGAGAAGGCAAGGCTGGGACGGGCCACAGTGAATAAAAATTCAGTCTGTTTTCCCAAACCCACTGCCATGCTAACTGGTCTGCGTCTGCTTCTCTCAGTGATTCCACGAGCGATGGTCCCAGTGTCCCTAGTGGCAGTGGCATGGAACTGTCTCAGGGCCAACCTCCAAGGATACAGCATTCAAGTGCCTTTACTCACACTGGAGCTGTGAGCTGGGGATTTTCTGTTGCAAGTGACAGACCACCCAATGCAAGCTAAAATTAAAAAGAGGGACTTAGGGGCTTTCATAAACCACTCCATAGCTAGGCCAAGGTTCAGAAGAGCCATCCAGGGGCAAGTGTTTCAGCATCTGTGGTGGCAGCTGCTCTCCAGCGTCCTTCCGGCCTATCCAGGTGCCCCATTCTGTAGGATCTCCTGTGCTCTCCCCACTACCCATCCCCACAGATGAGAGGGAGGTCTCTCTCTCCAGAGAATCCAAAACTCCCCTCATGACTCTCTGGGCACTAAGTAGGATATGTTCTCATCCACAGATCAATCCCTGTGGCCCCTGTGTGGCTTCGTTAACTGACTGACTGTTGACTCCAGTTCAGCCCCGGAGCTGGGCTAGTTCAGCCCCGGAGCTGGGCTAGGTCAGGGCCCCCAAATTCCACAGGCAAACTTGGGATGTCTCTGCTCCCTGCAGGTCAAATGTCAGTGCCATTCCCAGGAGCACAGGGAAGGGAGGTGGGCAGTGAAATCCACACATGGACGTTTCCAGGGAATCCATCCCCTTGGTGGGAGGCCAAATGGGTGAGGGTTAGGGTAGGCCCTGGGAATGCCACAGTGAGATATCCACAGTCACTGTCTACTGCAGGCTCATTCTCCACTGAGGAGGCAGGTGGATGAAGACCTGAATGAGACAAGGAGATGAGCCCTCATGAGACCTCACTGTACAGCTGTACCTCAACTACAGCCACCTCTACTATGAATAAATCTGCTTCCTCTAGATTCACCTCTACTAGATCTAACTCTATTAGTCCTACTTCCATTAGATCCACCTTTACTAGACTTTTCTCTACCAGACCTATCTCTATAAAACCTACCTCTACTAGGCCTAACTCCATAGATTCACCCCCACTAGATCCAACCCCGCTAGACCCACCTCCACTAGACCCACCTCCACTAGATCCACCCCCACTAGATCCACCCCCACAAGATCCACCTCCATAAGATCCACCCCCACTAGATCCACCCCCACGAGATCCACCTCCATAAGATCCACCTCCATAAGATCTACCTCCATGAGATTCACCCCCATGAGATTCACCTCCGTGAGATCCACCTCTACTAGGTCCACCCCCACTAGATCCACCCCCACGAGATCCACCCCTACGAGATCCACCTCCATAAGATCTACCTCCACTAGATCCACCCCTACGAGATCCACCCCCACGAGATCCACCCCCACTAGATCCACCTCCATAAGATCCACCTCCATAAGATCTACCTCCATGAGATCCACCTCCACGAGATTCACCTCCGTGAGATCCACCCCCACTAGATCCACCTCCACTAGATCCACCCCCACTAGATCCACCCCCACTAGATCCACCCCCACGAGATCCACCTCCATAAGATCTACCTCCACGAGATCCACCCATAGATCCACCCCCACGAGATCCACCTCCACTAGATCCACCTCCACTAGATCCACCCACACGAGATCCACCCCAAGATACAATTCCACTAGATACACCTCTACTGTATACACTTCCACGAGCTCCACCTCTACTAGATTAACCTCTATTTGATCAACCTCTACTAGTCTTATCTCCACAAGATCTAACTCTACTAGACCTACCTCTACCAGGCCTATCTTTACTAGACCTACCTCTACCAGGCCTATCTTTACTAGACCTACCTCTACCAGGACTACCTTTACTAGACCTGCCTCTACCAGGACTACCTCTACTAGGCCTACTTCCACCAGGTCTACCTCTATTAAACCTCCCTTTACTCGGCCTACTTACAAGTAATGGTGGGACGTTCATGGGTGTGGAGTGGGAACAGGAAAAGGCACATCTGCTCTTAGGCATTTTGCAGGTGAATTACATATTTTTGCTTTTACTTCCTCTCCCATCAATCTTATTAGACAGTATGCAGCTTGTACAAAGAAGACTAAGTAGAGAGAAGTTAACTTGACCCAATTTGCACAGCTGGGAGGCACAGGAAGGATGAGAAAGCCAGGTTCACTGGTTTCTACATCCTGTGCATTGGGCAGGCTGATGGCATGTGCAGAAGGGAACTCAAGACAGATGGGTGAAGGCACGAGGACTTTGGGTGTCGAGAGCTAGTGGGAGGCTGGGTCACATTAAGTGATATCCAGAAGCAGATATGTGATTGAGAATAGCCACTTGGATTGGAATATGGATGCTAGATTATTTGACAGCAACGCTAGAGACAAGAAGACCATGAATATCTTCAAGTTGTAATTACTAGACTTTGCACAACTCATTTAAGACACAAAACCTTAAAATAATCTTTTAAAATACAAATACCAACCTATACACTCTGTGGAACCTTTTTTCCATATCTCGACATTAAAAAAAAATCTTGATTTTCCTGAAATGTTTAGGTATACAATTTTATACCCTTCTTATGATGGAAGCCTCCAGCTTTGAGCTTCATTTCAGATTTAGCATTTCAGAGCTATATGACTGTATTTTGAAGCTGCGGAACATACTGGTTTATTCCTTCTTCCTTTTCCTCTAAATTAAGGAGGAAACAGGAAAACACCATCACCTCCTCACTCCCTCCTATTTTACCATTTAGGGTTTTGTCTAATCCTAGAGACCTCACTCAGCTCAACGCCTTCTTTAATACTTGGTTTTTGTTCCAGGCAACTGAGCCTTAAAAATTATTTCTGTCAGCTGTTTAGACTTCACTGTCTTCTTCCTAACAAATCCCAGATAAAAACAGAACAAAAAAGTAAGAACCAGAAGAGACGTTGAAATCCAAGTCAAGTCCTGTGAATACCTGCCAAGCAGAAGAAAAATGACGGCAGCTCATCTGCCCGCCTCCTCCCTTCAGCATCAGGGTGAAACTCACAGCGGCTGGTGTCCACTGCGCAGCACAGCACTGCATCTCACTATTCTCCCATATCTTATCGTAACAGTAATAGGCTCATTGCAAGCCCAACACCTACTGCACAGCAAGTCCATATGCCAAGACACCAACTTGCAGCAGAGAAAGAGGTTTTGTCTCAGGGACGCAGACAAGGAGACAGGAGGAAACTAAAATCTGTCTCCCAGAGGGGTTTGGGGTTAGATTTTCCTGTTTCTTTGTTTGTTTGTTTGTTTAAGACAGAGTCTCTGTTGTCCAGGCTGGAGTGCAGTGACACGATCTCGGCTCACTGCAACCTCTGCCTCCCTGGCTCAAGGGATTCTCATGCCTCAGCTTACCAAATAGCTGGGATTACAGACGCCCGCCACCATGTCTTGCTAATTTTTATATTTTTAGTAGAGACAGGGTTTCACCATGTTGGCCAAGCTGCTCTCGAACTCCTGACCTCAGGTGATCCACCTGCCTCAGCCTCCCAAAGTGCTGGGATTACAGGTGTGAGCCACCGAGCCCGGCTGAGGTTAGGGTTTTTAAGGGTTTTGGAGTGGGCTGAGGTGTGGAGACCATTGGTTGAAGAGTGCAGGGTGACATCATGAGACAGGGAGAGGAAGAAGCTGTATTCTGACTGATTCCATTACTCTTTGGGGTCTTCAAATTGATGGGCTCAGCTATTTTTCTGGAATTTGAGATCTGAAAAACATCTGAAGCAATTCTTAAACAAAAGCCTTATAGAAATCCTATTTATAGGACTCCTATCTATAGGAATGTGAATGGTCAGTATCTAGTGCTCAGTGATTTCTGTTTATAAGAAATTGGGCCACAGTGCAGCGTGATTAATGCTTAACTATAACTACATTTCTGTCCAGAATTCTTGCTAACTCTGTGAGGACGGCTTCAATATGAAGAACTTCTTGGCGATTGAAATTTATTTTCTATGGTTCTTCGTTGTTCGTACAATTTAGGTACCTAAGCCTAAGAAAATTCTTAGAATCATCTCAGATTTCCAGAGCCTCCTGGCTACAACCAATCTTGGTACCAATTTCTGTATCAGTCAAGTTGTCAGTTGCAACCCACAGCAACTTCGAATGATCTAAGAAGAAAATATATCTGTGAAGAGCCATTGCCTGGCTTAGAAAATGGGTAAAGACAGGCCGGGCATGGTGGCTCACACCTGTAATCCCAGCACTTTGGGAGGCCGAGGTGGGCAGATCACCTGAGGTCAGTAGTTCGAGAGCAACCTGGCCAACACGGTGAAATGGCATCTCTACTAAAAATATAAAAATTCGCCAGACATGGTGGTGCATGCCTCTAATCCCAGATGCTTGGGAGGCTGAGGCAGGAGAATCACTTGAACTTGGGAGGCGGAGGTTGCAGTGAGCTGAGATCATGCCACTGCACTCCAGCCTGGGCAACAGAGTGAGACTTCATCTCAAAAATAAAATAAAATAAAAAAAGAAAATGGGTAAAGACAAACAGAGATGAATCTGGAGCCACAGCCAACCTCATCCCTCAGGCAGGTCTACAGAGGTTCTGCTGACGCCATGGCTGCCCCAAGTCCAAATCCTGTGTGTCCAGCACCAGAGGCAGGTCACACCCGGCTGCTGGGGTGAGGGACCCTGGCACTGACCATCCCCACCTCCGCCTCTGCAGCTGCTGAAAGGCATTCTCCACCGGCTGGCAGCTTTGTGCCACTAGTTGTGAGTCAGCTCAGGCTTCTAGAACAAAGTACCACAGACTGGGAGGCTTAAACAGCAGCAATTTATTTTCTCAAAACTCTGGAGCCTGAAAGGCAGAGACCAAGGTGCCGGCAGGGGTGGCTCCTTCCCAGCTGTGAGGAGGAATCTGTTCCAGGCCTCTCCTGTGGCTTGTAGATGGCTGTCTTCTCCTTGTGTCTTTTCACATCGTTTTCCCTCTGTAGATGTCTCTGTGCCCAAACTTTTTCTTTTTATAAGGACACCAGCCATAGGGAGTTAGGACCCACTTTAATGACCACATTTTAAATGGATTACCTCCATAATGATCCTACCTCAAATAAGGTCACATTCTCAGGGACTGGAGACTAGGATGTCAACACATGAATTTTAGTGGGGAGCCAATTTTACCCGTGACATTAGTGGTCAAAATTGTCCATACATGTTTGTGTGTGTGTCAGTGTATGTAGTGTGTGCATTAGTGCATACATTACAGAAGCCAGCCTAGCATTTAAATCCATTGTCATTGCTTTAAGGTAAAAGTCTTGGTCATGAGTACACTAGCTGGAAAAATCTGTGTGTTTCACAGGAATAAGATTTATGAAGCCATGGAGCGTATAGCTGTTAAAATACATGGAATAAAGCAAAGTCATCTAATAAAAATGTGTGCTTGGCTGTGAAGTGTGAGCCAACTGTAGGGATGCTTCACAGATGTCCTGTGATTTTTTGTGACTGCAGTAGGTGGCCAAAATGATCCTAATATCTTTAAACAAAGGCATATTGAGGCCCTATTTATGTCTCTCATATTACTTCCAATCTCAGCATCAGCTGTGCAGTCTAAAGGGAGAACCTAGATTCCTAACGTTTTCAACTTTTTAACATACTTTAAAAAAAGATAACGTTATTATTCCAGTGAAAGCATTATTCCACCAAAAGATAATGTGCACGTAATCTCTATAGGAAGTGTTGATTTTGTGCACATCTCTGAAATGCTTGACCTGGGTTACAAAGGGAGGCTTTTATTAGAAAGCAGGAACTTAACGCTAAGTCCATGCTTGCAATCAATTCTTTTGTCAAAAAAAGGTACACGAAGCGGGCCTGAATTAAGTACAAGATAACATGGCACAGAAAGTCAGGCACATGCTGAGGTCAGGATAAATATGAGAATAACCAAAAAGTTTTGAGCTGGATATAATAAAAAAAAATGGTGGTCACTAATTAAAAGAAAATTGAGGTTGAGGATTGGGAGAGGCACCTCTTAGTTGGGATAATTCCATCTGGGACCATTCTAAATCCCATCTGCCAATGTCCTGAAAAGACACTTTCTCTCCCTGAAATAATTTAAACAAAATCCCCAAATACTTCATAATATTTGTGCATTTCATTGTCTAGTCATTGCCCAGACAAATATTGACAAGCAGTGGGAAACATGTAAGCATTGCTTCTCTACAGGACTTTGCATACTCCCTGTTCTAGCCCATTGCCTCCCAGAAATGCCTTCTTCATGGCCCCTGGGGACTGAAGTACAGGCTACCTTTCCTTCTCTGGCTCCCAAAATGTTACAGGAACTGCTTGGGGGGCAGTTGAACCAATTTTGCAAAACCTAATGTGGGTCAGGGATCAGCTATTTGAGGCTGAAGTTCAAACTTTTCAGTAAACATCAACCCTCCCAACTCCAAAAAGGATATATAGATACATATCCAGAGAAATATGTAAACATGTTTTTCCCTAAGATTGCTGTACTTCCTGTATCCAGTCAACCCAGAAATACCACAAGTTCAACCTTTCTCACAGTATTTTTCCACTTCTCTGGGACTCAGCCAGAATCTCAAAGTGAAGAGATGAGCAATAATCATAAAATCTGGGCCTCTTCCAGGAAACGTGTCAAATGAATTCAAATTATTCTCATTAGCATCACTAACAGGAATGGTAATAATGGCTTTCATTGCCAGTGTCCTATGAACCAGGATGGCTGGGAAAAGTGATTGCAAAAAAAAAAAAGCGCCTCTTCTACTTGCTCCAGAAAACTGCACGCCCGGCATCTGGGGGTTTGAGGGTGGCAGAGTCCACATCACTCATTCTGAGAAAACAGGCCCAGAGATGTTGACTCAAGATGGTAGCCGGCCCAGGGAAGAGGTCAGAGCTCCTGGCTCAGAGTCCAGGCCATTTTCCACGACTGCACTTAGTGCCCAGCTCAGACCCTGCTAGACGCCCAGGAGTGAGGACCAGACGCAGCTGCGCTCCAGTGGCTTTTGCCCCTCTGCAGGCCCCTCCCCTTTACCTGGTCTCATATAAATTCAGCATTCAGGGGCAGCAACATGTTTCCCTGTGAGCACCCCACTGCTCCATCATGATGAGACGACTGTGAACTGGGACACCTCGCCTTGATTTTCTTATCTGTAGGATGGTGAAAATAATGGGCCCTACTTCACAGAGGCTGCATGTCTTACCACGGTGCCTGGTCTCTCCACCATCATTATTTTTCCACGCAAAGCATTTCCTGACAAATTGTGAGGAATACATTGAGAACGCAAGTTCAATGTGCATGGTCACTAACTGTGCAGGAAGAGCCCATGGTCTCGGATTCATTCCAGACAATGAGTGAGGCGTTGGTAGGTGGACTCGGTGTGATCCACATTGCTTCCTCACTGACGACTCGGCTTTGGACATTTCTGGAGAATCTAGAATTACTGTAGTCCATAAATGACTTCAACAGAAATCTCTTCTTAGGTATACACTTCTGGATTTCTGGCATTTAAAAGCGAATGATCATAAAAATGGGTTGCATATGAGCTAGTCTTTTTAACCCATTTCAGTGCTCAAGGAAAAAATAACACTCAATTCTTACAATCTTAACAGCAGAAAGGTAGATATTTTCAAACGCAAACAAAATAAAATAAGAAACTGTGAAATTTACTGAGTGTATTTGAGGGAACCCTATTACTGCCTAGATTTCAAAATACCAGCTTTGAGCAGAAGAAAAGCCACCTGCCTATGAACTTCATCTATATGCACTATGCTGAAACAGTCACATATTCTTTCTCCCATAAAAACCTAAAACAGATGATTCATATAGCCAAGGACTGAGTTAGATTAATTAATTTAGCTAATTTGAAATAATCTGGCATGTTGACAGCATAATTTAGTCTCAGCCCAGTGATTAAAAAAATGGACTTCAAGAGATTCTTCCCCAAGTGTTTCAGCCTTGGAATCATTTTAATTTCATGTTGATCTAATTAGTAATTCCAATCACAGGGGAAAGGAGGAAAAAAAATACCTTTCCTCAGTTCATGGTCGATAACTTTGTACCCATGTGGACATTAGTGCTCTCCGGCTTCTCACTAGGGGCTGGAAGCCTTCCATCTGATAATGGACGGTAATGGATGGATGGCGGATTTGCACAGCGTGTGGTCCCCAGGGGAGGCAGCGGGGCGGCTGACTCAGAGGATGGGAGCCTCGCCCGGGCAGCACAGCCCCCCCCCAGCTCCAGACGCATTTCCTCCTGAAAACAGGAAGCGACCTCGGTTTATAATTGCCCCGAAGGGAACATTTCAGCTGTCTCCTCCGTGATGGTACAAAGAACCAGGCAGAGGTCCTGGAAGGTCATGAGGATGGAAAGTGAGTCCACGGGGGTCGTGTCTCCCCCCGGGGGGCATGGGGCTCAGCAACATGTGTGGGGCCCTTGTCCCCAAGGCTCCCTCTAGGACTCCCGGGAAAGGCCGCTTGGGTGAACCTGGGTGTGGCGGGTATTACAGGAAGGAAAATGGGCTGTATGGGTGATAGATAGGAGTGCAGGGGGAAGGGATAACGGTGGAGCTGGGAAGGGATGGCGCATGGTGGAGCATGGGCGCCTGCAGAACGATGAGGCCTCTCGGTTTCAGAGCCCTCAGGGTCCTGCTCGCCCAGAAAGCCTGCGGGTCCAGCAGCGAGCTTCTGTGTCTTAGGGCAGCTTTTGGAGGTGCTTCCTTTGTCTGCTAATTTTCCTTTACCTTCCTACATTTTGTTTGAAGTCAGAGAAAATTGCCCATTTGGGGGCAACAATGAAGCATTCATCACTCTCGGGAGCTAAGCCATCTCGAGTAGCCCTCAGTCAAACTCTGCTATTTTTACCTCAGAGCACAGAGGCCACAGCAGGTAAAGGACCCTTAAGGTAGCTCATCTAATTTGTGATGGGGCCCAGGATTGTAATCCGCCGTCTTCACAGCCGTCTTCAGGGCCATGAGCCCTGAGCAAGGCTGGTTTCCCATGCGTGTCTGCTTGGGATGGCGAGTTCATCAGGAAAACCAAGCACAGTTGAGAACAGGAACAGCAGCATATGGCAGTCAGGGCCGGACCAAGAATGGACCAAGAATGCAAAGGGGCTGGAAGATCCAGGCTCAATAGTAGCTCAGAAAGGAAGATACACACAAAGTGAGCCACCGCCGGCACTGAGGTCACGGTACACGGTGAGCCACGCCTGGCCAGGACACAGACACACGGGACACTACTCTCCCTTCTCCCCCCACGCACTGCCTGGTCCCACGCTTCCCCTGGAGCCGCCTCCTTTCCCATCCTCTGCACTCCCTGGTCCACTCAAGTCCCTGCTCTCTCACACTTCCTCCTGAAGCCAGGCTTTCTCAGAATTGCTGGGATCCGCCTCCCCTCTGCAGCTCTGCAGAGCTGGGGGCTTTGCTGCCCCTAAAGCGCTAACTACTCACAGAACGATGTCAAGGCCACCTCTCGTCGTCCACATCCATCTTTTGTCTCCTGCGGAGGGGCTGAGTCCACCCTTTGTGTGGCTTCAGTATTCAGCCCCTGGCTTCCTCACCCGGCCACTGTGAGCTGTCCTTACACAAAACTGGACTGAACTGCTGGGTCAATTCTCAAACCATGCAGAAAAGCAGGGAGGTGCCGGCATCCACCTGAATGTATCACACTCTTCATTTCCCCGAAGTATTAATTAACATCAGGCCCTGAGATCCACAGTGTATAATCACTCTAAATTCAGATACAATAAATTCTAAAATGTGACTATGACCATAGGTAAATATTAAAACAAACAGGCCAGGCGCGGTGGCTCACACCTGTAATCTCAGCACTTTGGGAGGCCGAGGCGGGTGAATCATAAGGTCAGGAGTTCGAGACCAGCCTGGCCAATATGGTGAAACCCCCATCTCTACTAAAAATACAAAATTAGCCAGGTGTGGTGACGCATGCCTGTAATCTCTGCTACTCGGGAGGCTGAGGCAGGAGAATTGCTTGAACCTGGGAGGCGGAGGTTGCAGTGAGCCAAGTCACGCCACTGCACTCCAGCCTGGGCAACAGAGCCAGACTCCGTCTCAAAAACAAACAAACAAACAACAAAAACCCAAAGACTGTGGGGTTGGTAGTGAACCTAGGACACTATATTTCTTAGGAGAGTCCCTTTATCTAGGGGATATAGTTAAAATAAGACTCAAAAGGATCTGGAGTGTGTATAAAGGTACGAATGAAAACCAGCGGCTATCATCCCTGCCAATAGGGCTAACATTTACGCTGGCTGGGGGGCCCTGGGAGCCCTGCTTCTTCAGGGACATGAGGCCACGCTGACAGCAAGGAAGGCAAACGCAGGAAGCCGGTCCCTGCAAGAGTAGAGCATCCACCCACGACACTCCTCGATAGCGGCCGGGGATGGGCGGATCCGCACACCGCTCTGCTGAGACAGTACACAGCTCAGCCCCTTCCAAGGGCAAGACCTGCATATTCCAGTCTCGCTGGGATTAAAATCTTTATTTACATTTTCATTTTTGTATTACCATTTTTCTCTTCCCTCTGCTGTAAAACTTAAACCCTATCTCAACTGAAATTAGTGCCTTTTTTAATACAAAATATTTATCCTAATCCTCCTTCGGTCAATTTTGAGGATCATATTAATGCAACAATCAGATAAGAATGGCCCTTATAACACCAAAGCCATCCATTTACTTTCAATTTTAAAGGAAGAAAAAAAAACCTGACTCATTTGGGGCAGGACTGAGAACCAAGTCACTCCTTTTCACCTTTTCGTTGTGGGTAATAACTGCCCAGCAAGCTTCTGGGCAGGAAGTTGAACAAGAGGAAGCTGAAGAGTTGGCTGAAGAGCGACTAAGGGGCCACCAGGTAGCTGCCGCCCTTCTCCACTGCTGCAGGGGACAGCGGTAGCCATGTCCACAGCCCGGACCCAAGTCCCTTCTGTGCAGGCATCATACCTGGGAGGGGGAGGCTGCCTCTGGGTTTTTCACGCTTCTGGGCAAAGTCAGGCCCAGTCCCTGGAGTCTGCTGGGGTGGCAAGATGGCGGAGGTTGGGAGCACACTGTGGCCTCCCTGCATGCCAAGGTGTCCTGGTTATACCAAGAGGTGCAAGTGCTATGCTAGCCACGGGGGCTCAGAGCCCAGGGCCCAGGCTGGCCCCTCTCCAGGAGCTGGGCATAGCTATATGACTCCCTGCTGCTGCAGGCCACGGCCACGCTCACTGTGAGGGTGCCAGGTGCCACACACTGTTGTCTGCTTTGCCAGCTTTTTTTCCCTCTTGCTTTTCCTATCTCTTTCTCTCTAAGGTTAGAAAGGAAAAGGCAAGAAAGCAACCTAATTGGGTGATGTTAGGAGCTAGATCTTGTTCAATCCTTCCAAGACCATCAAGGCAGGATTATTATTGCACGGATATGTTGCCTGCAAGGAGAGAACTAAGGCTCAGAGAGACTGAGGAAGGGCACAAAGCTGCCCAACAGTTCAGTGAAGGAGCTGGGCTTTGGGCTCACGGCTCAGTCTCTCTGACATCCACGTGGATTCATTCACAGGTGCGTCTGTCCCAGGAGCATGCCCTGTAGGGCTGCACATTCACACCCTCACGGGCCAGCTGGCACAGGACACTACGAGATTTTCCAGGTGGCATCTCTGGTCCTTACAGGGCCACAGCCCTGGGGCTGAGCACATGTGGATATTCACGGTCTTCATCTGAATGTGGCCCTCCCTCTGGGACCCATCACATTCTGGCACTCCAGGCACAGCACTGAGGTCCAGAGCTATTGACTCAGCTGAGTGCACACACCTGTCTCCACATCTACCTGCATCCCACCTGCACCCTACCTGAGTCCCTGCTGTGTCCCACCTGCACCCTACCTGTGTCCTACCTGCATCCCACCTGAGTCCTGCCTGCATCCCAGCTGCATCCCTACCTGCGTCCCTCCTGTGTCCCACCTGCACCCTACCTGTGTCCCACCTGTGTCCCTACCTGCATCTCACCTGCATTCCCACCTGCATCCCACCTGGATTCCACTTGCATCCTACCTGTGTCCCACCTACCTCCTACCTCTGGCTCTGTGCTGTGCTACAGGACACCATCCTTGCACAACAGGGTGTGGCCCTGGGACTCCCCTGTGGTTCTCTCCTAGAATGGTCACCAGCTATGCCAATCACACTGAACACGCCAATCACGCCAATCACACTGACTGCCTGCAGACACCTCTTCCTGGCTCATGCCTGGTAAGAGCTAATTCAAGAGCAAGATTCCATGGTACCTAGAGACCAGCAGTGCCCACTCAAGAGAAGCTCCTGTAGTCCTGACCCACACCGCTCAGTCCTGGATGACAGTGATGAGGAGCTGGGTCCCCTGTCTTGCCGTGGCACTCTGAGGAGGCCATGTCTTCTGCAGCAGCCGCAGCGTGATGCCCATCAATGCCTGGAGATTTTGTCTCCTCCTGTGCCATGCAAGGTAGTACTCATTCAGGACCAAGGTCCTGGCGTCCAGCTCCCAGGACTGTGGGCTGCTGAGGCTGATGGCAAGTGCCTCCATGAAGTGCCTGGGGGTGCCCCTGCAGGGGAGCCCTGCCCAGCTACCACTGGGTCTGGGGGCACAAGCCCCACTCCTCTGCTTCAGTGAGGGCTGCTCTGAAAGGCCCTTCCAGTCCTGAGCCTCCGTGGAAGCTGTCGGGATCCCCTTGTGGGCGTTGTCTGCCCTCCACGAGAGCCTCCCCAGAACCTCTGCCTCGGTCTTTTACCAAGAAACCCAACCACAAGAGTTCCCATCAGACTTCACTTGTGTGGTTAACCTCTCAGCCCTTCCTGTCCCTTCCTGTTCGTTCCTCAGCCAGAATAAGCAGAGTGAGCGAAAAGGGGAGAGTGCTGGAGAGGCAGGGAGAGTGGGCTGCAGCATGGAGACCCTCTCACCTTCAGGGGCACTGCCCAGGTCACCAGCTCCCCCTGAGCTCGCACAGTGAGAAACGCTGACTCAGCACAAGAACGTGGCTATGGGCCACACCCACAGCCCAACTGGATAGGCGAAAATGTAGAAGGGAATAAGGAGATTACCCCTGATTAGTTATCATCCATTTATCTTTATCTGTCATCTATCTATTATCTATCTATTATCTTTCCAAATCTATCTTTTATTATCTATATCTATATCTATCCATATCTATTATCTATATATCTGTTATCGATCTGAATGATCTATTGTCAATTTAGCCATCATCTACCTAACCTACAACTATTTCATCTGTCATCTGTATGTTATCTATTATCTATCGTCTAATTATCTATCATCTATCCTCTATCTACACGTATATGTACATTCAACAGCATTTTGCATTTATGTAATAGCTGTGTTACAAAAATAGAACTATACAAAATATAGTAGGAGTTTTGGCTTTGATCACAACTTAAGGTCATGAGAACCAACTAAGAATTATTGGCAAAATCTTTGCAAACATAATATCTCACTTGCTGTTTGGAAAATTATATGGTTGAGGTGATATATACTGTGGATTTCACATAAGAAATGTAAAGTTGAACAAACGGTGCTGCTGCCTCTAAGTGGTAGAGCTGGGACCCAAACCCAGGTCTGCTGGCTCCAAACGCCATTCTCCTTCCACAACACAAGGCCTCGCCTCAGCTGCGCTCTGAATGGATTTGAACTGAATTAACTGGCCGTGCCCAGTTGGGTGGTGTACAGAATTGAGGAGCAGCCTCACCAGGGCAGCCCCCATCCAGTTACCCCTTGATGTGGGTTGTGGGGGCACAAAACCAGCCCTGCCTCTGTGGAGCAGCTGTGCAGGGCTTCCCGGCCCACCAGGTGCCCCTGGACATTGCTACCCAAAGTGTTCCCGCAGACCAGCAGCAAGGGCAGCATCCATGAGCTCCTTACAAATGCAAACCTCAGGCCTCACTCCAGACCCACCAGCTCAGGATCTGCATCTTAACAAGGCATGGCTCAGGCCAAAAATAATTTTAGATCCATTCCTGAAAAAATGCCAAAAAACAGACAAAGCAAAGTGTAATAATGATAGTACCAGTTTTTTTGAGCATTATTTTGAAGAAGACTGTTTAGTGCAAAAAAAAAAAATGAAAAAAAGGCAGAAAAAGGAAATTCCACAGTTTTTGCTGAATTGAAGTGAAACTCTGTTTGACTCTGATTTATGTGCCAGTCATCCTGACCTGCCATACGTTTTGCTTGGCTGGGATGGTGTTCTTGCAGGAGGAGAGACTGCGGAAGTAAATTATTAGCTTTTTAAGTTCTAGGGAACGAGAGAGAAAAGATTAAACGGAATGAATACCTGTTGCCTTCATGCCTGAACTATCCATCAAATCTTATCTTGTTTTTTTACTCTTATCTTGGTTTTTCCTATTAAAGCAAGGGGAATTTTCAACAGCTTTATAAGCTGCTGAAATGGACTGCATAGTCTTCATGAGAAGTGAAGGCCGTGAGAACGACCAGGATTTCAGAAGAAATTCCTTTGCTCAGCTCCTCAGAATCGACATAGATGAAGTTTTAAAAAGCCTGTTATATGTAAAATAGGTATTCGCCTGGGTGGGGAAGAGGAGAGCGTTTGTCTTGCAATTTTAGTTTTGTCATGACACCTCCACTCTGGCTTTCCATTCCCCAGAAACTGAACTGAATGACACTCTCGGGAAAAGTGACCTTATCATGACAAAATCTATCCCCATGGCCCCACCAGCTCAAACCATAAACACGGGAGTCACTCCTAATTCCATTTTCTTCCTTGCCCTCAGTAGCGCAAAGCCATTTGTCTCTACCTCCGAAATCTCTCTCCAGTCCATCTCTTTCCCTTCTGATGCACGGGCTCCAATTTCTCCCTAGACTGCCTTATTTAGCGTTCCTATTAATACATATCAGAGACCTATTTCACAGCCCCGTGTACACGCGTGTCTTTTAACGTTATTCTTCACAACTGTTTTTAAAGTCTGTGAGAGAAATTTGATTAGCTACCCCTTTACAAAGTATGAAGAAAATATTTATATCATTAAATATGTAATTATTTTGATTAATAATTTAATAATAAACAATAATTTATAACTAGTTAATACTAATAATTTATAAATATTTACAATTTATAAATAATAAATAATTATTCATTGTTTAATAGTAATATATAATAATTAATTGATAAATTAACAATTTAAATAATTATTTAGATTAACTGGTCACTGTTAATTTGTCTTATATGCTAATCCTAACACATATGAGGAATTATTCACATAATACAATAATATCATTATTAATATATAATAATATAACATTTATATAATATTAATATATAATAATAACATTATCTGAGTGATTAACCAATTCCCTGTATGTGTTAGGATTTGCATATAAGACACACCTGCCCCTTTAAGGAATCTGTAATTATGTTTCAGGGACATGACTTACTCTAATGAAGCAAAAAGAGTCTAATAGAAGACACTGAGAAATGAGTGTCAGGGTTCACAGAGGTTAAAAAGAAATGTAGTTCTTTTGGTAGTTCCATGAGAGCTTCCCGCTGCAGCGCTGGACTCAAGCGCGATGGTGATTCTGGAGTCTCCCTGCATCCGACAGCTTTCAGGAAGCTGCATAGCAGGAACGCTAGAGCCCTTACCCCTGCAGGGCCTGGAGTCTGGGTTCTGAGGCAGCTTCTGTTTCTTTAGTTTGTAGGTTCCAAGGAATCAGCCGTCCACCCTCCAAAAGGTCCTAGGCCAGAACACGGGCACGTCTGAAGAGGTCTCTGATATTCATTAATAGGAATTCTGGAGGTAGCTGTCTGCTGGAGTCACTTGGTGTTACTGTCTGTATTAATATATAATAATATAACCTCCCAAAAGCTTGTGCCCCCACCTCTGTGCCCTGCACCCTCCCACCCGATTCCCTTATCCCTCATCCCATAGAGAGAGAGGACGCAGGTGGAGAACTGACCGGAGTCAGAGGCCAAATGCATCCAACAGCCCTGGGGAGTCACGTTCTGTCTAACTTTGCAATATTCCCAAAGTCGTAAGGACTGAATCTTGGTATTGCTTTTCTCACCTTCTTTGGATTCACTCCGGCCCCATTTCTCTTTCTTACTGAGAAAATATCCTTGGATGTTCCAGAGGATAATGTATTTCTCGGAAAAGCAGCCCTGTCCTTTAGGAGACGGGTTGATTACAATCGTAAAAGGGATTCTCACCTGTTTCCTCTCCCCTCTCTTACGGTCACTTGGTAGAATCAGAAAACAGTCTTGAAAGGTCTGTCATTTGCTCTGCATCAGAGCAACTTAAGCTATTGAAATGGGAAGATTTAGGAGACGGTATCAATATTCTTATTTGAGCCAACTCGTTTTGCTGTGGGCCAAGATACAATGTCACAGCATTCGATTCGGCTTCTAGACCAGTGGAGCACGTCCCCCATGGCTCCCAAGTCCCACGGCCAGGTCCTGTTCCCACTGTGGCTCGGGAGAACGTGCCAGAAACACAGCCCGCATGGGCCTCCACCACCCAGCAAACTGGGACAAGCTTGGCTGTAGACTCAGGTCTTCTTAAACCCCTGCTCTTCCTTACTTAGACTTCAGAAGATAGGAAATGGCTTTGTTAACAGCCACCAAGAGTCACAGCACCACATGGAATGGAGCCTTCTTCACTGGTTAAAGGAGAAAAAGAGAAGCCCTTTGCTCTAGCCAGCCAGGAGGGACGGGGTTTGCTGATGCCCGGCATTTCTCAGAGCAATGCACCCCGGGGGCCTCAGCTCCACTAAGAAGCCACCTCCATCGAGCCACGGCCTCAGCGTGGGCCCTGGAGATGCCGGCCTCCATCCTCCATGGATCCTCAAGGGGAAGCTCCAAGCGAGAGCCTATGGAGAGGCGGAGCCTCCGTCCATCTCGGGGGTTTCCAGACCTTCGTGATGAATCAAACCTCTTTTTCAAATGTGATTTCACCCCAAACGCCAATGTGTGAAAGCAGATAAACACAGAAAGCCATTGTAAAAGTCAAGAGAAGGAGAAGGGCTGTTGGGGGCTGATCGTTGCTTCCAAATTCATCTGTTGCAGCCTAGACCCTTGGTTCCCCAGAATGTGACTGCACCTAAAGAGGTAATTAAGGTCAAAGGAGGCCAACAGGGTGGGCCCTAATCCAACCTTCCTGGAGTCCTTCTAAGAAGAGGAAATTAGGACACAGACACAGAACGAGGGACGGCCCTGAGGGCGGGGGAGAGGACACCATCCACAAGCCACAGGGAGAAGCCACAGGAGAAACCGGCCCTGTGGACAGCTTGATGCCAACTCCCAGCCTTGAGGACCTTGAGACAACCAACGCCCGCTGTTTACGCTGCCCGTCTGTGGTGCTTTGTTACACGGGCTTGTTGACGCGAGGCTGTGCCTGTTCTCCTGACAGCTCCTGCTCTCCCCAGACTCTATCCAGGCACCTGACACTCCTTGGAATGCTATTATTTGAAACCCACCGATCTAATTCCATCCTCTCATTGTGGAATCCCATTGTGGAATGTGAGTCCATTAGGTGCTCCCAGCCCAGGGCAGAAAGGACAAGGGTCGTGACAGCCACGCTGGCTTCCTGTCCTTCCCACAGCAGTGCAGTGGGATGGCCCGGCTGGGTCCGGGCACACTCGTCCCTGCCGGCTCCTGGGTTCTGTGCTATTAGAGACACAGCCGGGAGCCTCTGGCCCACTCCGCCCCGCCCGTATCAGATGTGCTTCTGGGAAGGTGTATCTGAAACCTGATTTGCAGTTCATATCCCACCACCTTTGTTAGGTGATGCTTAAATCACTTTCTTTTTCTAACTCACAATTAAGCACAGGTGCTTATCTCACCAGATGATTCTAATGACTAATCCTCAAACACATGGAGTGATCTAAATTTTTCTTTTCTCAGACAAGCACAGAGGACAGAGGACATACTCTCCTGGTGTGAAAAGCTCTGTTGCTCTCTGCCTCGGCTGACACAGGCTGCAGGAAGAGCCTGTTCAGAAGAAGGGAGGAATCCCATGGAGGGACGATTTGACCTTGGCCAGCTGGCTGCTCCATCGTGACTTCTTTCATGGAAACAGCATCAGGAATTTGATAAGAGAGATAAAGGAGCAGAGAGCTTCCTGCGGCCACAAAGGCAGTTTTCAGAAAGCAGGTTTTAACAATGATGCCACTGGGGTCTCCATGCTGGGAAGAAAAGGAAGGAGAAACAGAGATGTTGCCTGTCCGCCTGGGGCCTTGGGAAGCTGGAATTCCGAATCTAGCCCTGCCATTTAAGTGGAAATCACCCACTCAGCCTTCACGCCCAACTCTAGGTTCTCAGTCTGCTCGAGGCGTCATAACAAATGCCGCAGATGGGCGGCTTAAGCCACAGACATGATCCTCTCCCTTTTCGGGGGCTGGATGTCCGAGATCCAGCTGTCCGCAGGGCTGGTTCCTCCAGAGGCCTCCCTTCCTGGCTAGTGGATGATGTCTTCTCCCCATGTCCTCAGTCAGTCGTCCCTTTGCGTGCCTCTCTATGCCTTAACCTCCTCTTCTCATAGGATGCCAGTCAGATCAAATTAGGGCCACTCCAACGGCTTCGTTTCAACTCAGTTGCTTCTGTAATGACCCTGTCTCCAAGTCCGGGCACATCCTGGGGTATGAGAGTTAGGATTTCAGCGCATGAGTCTTGGCAAACCCACCTCTGCCCATGACACCAAACCCCTGACACGGTGCCCACCCTCACGCATTCCTCCCAGAGCCCCTGTTTCACTAGCGCTCACATTGCAGGCACCTGACTGGAGGAGACGCTCTCATCCATGCGCCGTGATAATTGCGCTGCCAGTCTCTCCTTCCTGAGCCTTAGTCAGAGCAGAGCCTGTCTTCTGTTGTTGTTGTTGTTGAGACGGAGTCTCGCTCTTGTTGCCCAGGCTGGAGTGCAATGGCGCGGTATCAGCTCACCGCAACCTCTGCCTCCCAGGTTCAAGCCATTCTCCTGCCTCAGCCTCCCAAGTAGCTGGGATTACAGGCATGCACCTCATGCCCAGCTAATTTTGTGTTTTTAGTAGTGGTGGGGTTTCTCCGTGTTGGTCAGGCTGGTCTTGAACTCCCAACCTCAGGTGATCCACCCACCTCGGCCTGCCAAAGTGCCGGGATTACAGGCATGAGTGACTGCCCCCAGCCTCTGTTTCTTCTTTATCGGCCTGGCATGGAGCAGCCGGGGGCCTTTCTGATTGATGCCTTCAGACCCACCCGAGACCCTCGGTAGGTCCAGCACACTAAAGCCTGGTGGATCTGCGCACTGAGCACAAACCTTATTGATTTATTTGTTTATTTCTTTTTGAGACAAGGTCTCACTCTGTCACCCAGGCTGGAGTGCAGTGGTGCAATGAGAGCTCATGGTAACCTTCAACCCCTGGGCTCAAGCAATCCTCTCACCTCGGCCTCCCACGTAGCTGGGACTGGGACTACAGGCATGCACCACTACGCCTGGCTAATTTTGCTATTTTTTGTAGAGATGGGGTCTCACTATGCTTCCAAAGTTGGTCTTGGACTCTTGGCCTCAAGTGATGCTCCCGCCTCGGCCTCCCAAAGTGTTGGGATTATGGGCGTGAGCCACCGTGACTGGCCCTACAACCCTTATTTGTAAATCTTTCAATAAGGTGTTAAGAAGGCTCGGAAACACACGGTGTCTGTGGGGTCCTCCAGGAATCAGACACTGAGATGGAATCGGACTTGCAGGAGATTGGTTGGGACATACCCGTTGTGGGTAAAGGTGAGGTGGAGCCAGAGGCCAGAGGGCTTTAGGCCGCAGTGTAGGCCAGACACCTGTGGATGGAGAAAAGGAAGCAGAGAGATGGCAGGAAAAGCCAAGGACAGACGGAGGTGGCAGCTCTGAGGCCCAGCAGCCCAGCTGATGGGGAGCCCCGGAGGAGAGACTGCCCGTTAGGGGACCCCAGGCTGGGGGCAGAGGCCGGCCATCCACATCTGTGACATGCGGCCCTGGTCAGGATGTGGGTGGCAGAGTGGGCCCAGGAGTGGAAGACGCATCAGATCTCAAGGGTGAGGCGGCTGAACTCTGTCCTGTCAGAAGCTGCTCTCCTGGGGGGCTCTCAGCGGGCACCCCCACAGCAGCCACATCACCTTGGCAGACAGGAATCACCAGGGGTGGGACCAGCAGAATTCGCCCAGCTGGGCCCCAAGGGGCTGGGGAATCTAATACGTAGGGTCATGTGTGTGAATTATGAGTGGGAAAGTGAGACCGTGCAGGGAAAAACCCACTATCCTTGTCCCCACCTGAGAAAAGGGAGCAGAGAGGCAGGATGTCCCCACCTGAGAAAAGGGAGCAGAGACGCAGGCAGCAGGGAAGCTCGTTAGGGTTAATGAGCTGGGCCCCTCTAGCAGATGGTTCGGGCAAGCGCTTCAGGACAGTCCCACTGACTGGCCAGGATCAGGGAGGTTTTTCTCACTGTCCCTGCCTCTCCTTGGTTGAGGGCTGCCCGCGCTTCATGAGCAAAAAGTCCAGGCAGACAGAGCTGTGTGTGGTCCTTGGACGGGCCAGGGTGCAGTGGTGCAGCCCATGGTGGGTGTGTAGCTGCCCAAATCCATCCACACCCACGAGCAGCTAGCTCAGCCCCCTTTCTAATATTTTCATCTGTTTTAAACAAGAATCAAGGTTATGTCGTACATCAATTCATCTCAACAGCTTTGTTGTCTGCATTCGTAATTTTGAAATCAGTTATTTCAAAACATTTTCAGAAAAAAGCAGGAGATAAATGCACACATCCATACATCCATAGCTGTGAGCACACACACACATAGTCACTGCATGAAATCCAGAGATATTCATTTTATTCTAAATTCTGTTTAGAACAGTAGTCACAATGGAAGTGAGCGAATTGCCATGAATAAGAAGGATCTTCCTCACTGTGCTAGTTTCCTAAACCAGGAGTCAGGGCTAGAATGAAAGGATGCTGGCGGCAGAGTGAGCCTGCTCAGGCCTTGCTTCCACTCTGCCTCCACTTTTTGGTTGGTTCTTAAACATCAGTTTACTTCCCTGAGTCTAAGTTTCTTCATCCCAAACATGGGAAGAAAAAAACTCCCCTTTCTAAACCACAATGGTGTTGTTAGGGTGAAATAAAATAATATACACCAAAGTACTTTGAAAATATAAAAAGATACAAACATAAGGTGTTTTTAAGTATATTTGTATACTACAGGTATAAAGTATTGAGATAAAATATATTTTTAATATTATAAGCAATAAGCAAAGATCAGGACTTGAATTTCTTGGCACTCTCTCTTTTGTTACCACATGACAAATGGCGTTAGTTCAAGAACTAACTTTCCTAAGGAAGTACTATACATGGCTATTACTTTAAGAACTTTTCCTCAGAGCATCATAAACCACCACCTTCAGAAATGCCTAAAACGAATGTACTCAGTGGCTTCAGACTGACACGGCCTGAGGTTACTTACAAGCCTTCCATTTCCAAAGCTCCCTCATTAAAATAATTCACAATGTATTCAACAACGTCCTGAGTGCTTCCTTCTCTGTGTGCTGAGAGAAGTGGGGGAGGGAAGCAGCACTGATTAAATCTCACTTGGTCCCAGCCACCATTCCGTGCATGTGACATGTGTGCTGTGCATGTACAGATCATGCTGTTCACTTTAGCCTAAAGCTGCCTCCTTACATGTTTTAGGTTCAGCCTAAAGGTTGCTTCATACACAGTGATGTGTGACTTACCTGGATGTGTCCACAGGCCGCCACCTGCTCCTGGAACACATAGCCGAGCCCCAGCCAATCCCAGCAGCCGTCTCTCAACCGCTCACAGTGGCCACTGTTCAAACTGTTGAAAAAGGCAAACGCTAGGCTAGGCGTAGTGGCTCACACCTGTAATCCCAGCACTTTGGGAGGCCGAGGCGGGTGGATCACCTGAGGTCAGGAGTTCGAGACCAGCCTGGCCAACATGACGAAACCCCATCTCTACTAAAAATACAAACATTAGCCAGACGTGGTGGCAGGCGCCTATAATCCCAGCCTCTCAGGAGGCTGAGGTAGGAGAATTGCTTGAACCCGGGAGACGGGGGTTGCAGTGAGCCAAGATAGCATCATTGCCCTCCAGCCTGGGTGAAAGGGCGAGACTCCATCTCAAGACAAAAAAAAAAAAAAAAAAAAAAGGGCAAACGCCAAGCTGGAACCAATCCCGCTGTTTCTGGCTGTCACTTCCATGTCCATTCCGCCTATTGCCACTTTTCTGTCCAAACCCGTAGCAGCCCCAGAGTCACACCTCAAAACCTATTCTGGTTCTGGGGAGCTGCCTGATGTGTGACCCCTTCTTTTCTCAATTAAACTCTGTTATACTTAATTTGCCTGAAGTTTTTCTTTTAACAATGCAATGAGGAAGCCGAGGCTTAGAGAGCTCCTCTCTCACCCACTTCCTAACCTGGCGAGTGACCGAGTGCAGACTGGAAGCCAAGGTTGCATTTCTTCAAGCACGCTGACCCCCAAGACTGGAAACAGGTAGGCATTTAAAATAGCACCAATTTACACAGTGCCGTAGCATTTGTATCATTCAGTTTGCTTTTCTCAATTGTCTTCATCTTTTTTCCCCGCTAGGATTCTTTCATATATGGGGCCACCCCCCAAATAGTCCTGAATCTAAACATTTTGCTTACTATCCAAATAAATAAAAAATAACCCAGAAATCCAATTGTTTAAAATTAAGCATTTCTTGCCTAGACTATTTTATACAGGAAATATCACAAAGATTCTTTGTCACTCCATCTTCCAGATTTTGGTTAACGAAAATGGAATGATTCACAATTGATGCGAGAATTATGAGCCTCAAAAGTTACCCCATTCCTGCCCATTTTCCCCCACTCCTCAGGTGGCAGAGCTCTTCGGCTTGCCCTGTATGTTGGTAACTGGCTGACCGGGGGCCGTGGACCTCGGCCAGCCAAGAGGCTGGGATGACGGTAGCTGGATGAGAAGCCTGGCTCCCCCTGAGCCCCCCAGTCCCCAGAGGCCCAGATGAAGCAACCAGAGAGAGGGAATCAGGGTTTCCACTATAGAACCAACTTGCTTCCTACATCAAAGAGGGGTAGCTGCCTGTCTCCTAGCTGGAGGGATTGCATTTCCTGGTTCTGATCTTGGAGATTAAACAGTGAGACCACCATTTTTATTTTACCAATGGGGAGCCTACTGAAAATGTTCTTCTAGGTTAAAAAACAAATTTCTCCGTTTAACGACGAGGCTTTAGCTAATGTTATTGCCACTAGCAACATACCATCCTTTGAACTTAAATTAAAAACTTTGATATCTTTTTATGAAAAAGCTTCCACATAAAACATAATTACTGTAATGAAGATGCATTGCTTCTCATTGAGGATTTCTGGCAACGATTTTGTTCAATTTGCTGAGGAATGTCAAGATGAAATGACAGGGGTAACCCCTAAAGAGAAACTACCAAAGATAATTCTTAAGGAGAGCAGATGAAACAAAGCAGGATGGTAGGCAATTATCTGTTGCAGTTAAGTATCATACGTTTCTAAGACGGAAGCACAATGCCATCAGTCAGCTAAACTGGACATCTATCAAAGAGAGCATTTTACTTTCTGTCCTATTAATGGTGTCTCATAATGAAATAATAATTTGCATTTCTATTGTGCCTTTCATCTCATAGGATTTTATAGATGCTAAATTATTTAGCTTTATAACAACTCGGAGACATAAATTTCTTGAGATGCTAACCTGAGGCATTGATAAACTGAATGACCTCCCCAAGGGCACAGCTCGAACAGATCCTGAAGAACAGCTTAATCCTGTCTCCCAGGGGCATTTCTGCTGCCTCATATTTTATGGTTAAGCTCATCTGAGCACTTTTCTCACCCAAACAGATGTTTCTTTTTAAGCTCCAATCAAAATCACCCCATCATTATGTGACATAAAGAATTATAGCCAAGTAAATCCCTTCAGAACATAGCTTAGTCTCTGTGCCTTTTTTTTCATTATTAGTGACCAGATCATCTGACAAGCATTGAGGAGCTGGCAGAGAATCTGGGATCTTTCAGAGGGACATCCTTCCACGCACTGCACGAATATGTCACCCTGTTCTGCACGGTGTATAGCTGGCCTTCACTTATGAGAGTACTTCAGGATTTTGTGCTTAAATTTTATAGTCTCTATATCGATAATGGAATAATAATGGCAGACATAATTTTGTATTCAGCCTTCCTGATTTAGCTCACCCCAAATTGAGCCTGGAGGTAGAATCTGTGAAGCCAGGGGGAAAAAGAGATTAGGATTGAGAAAGAGGGTAATTAATCATTTCCCAGGCTAGAGAGGCTGAAGAAGAAATAAAATTGGGTTGGCCTAAGAATATAAAACTGAGGACTGAAGACCTCTTCCGATGCACGAGCCACGTCCCATGTTAAATAATTAACTGGTTGGCCATTGGGCTGAGGCACTCCAGGACCCTGGGCTGCTACATAGGCAAGCAAAACCCAACTCAGTCTAAATAGTAACACGAAACTTAAGCTCAACCAATCAGAAACCACCAAATCCCCACCACGTGGAGACTTTACCAATCAGAAACTGCTAAGGAACCTCTCTAGCTGGGGACTTCCCACTTTAACCAATCACGTGTTTTCTTTGTCCTGCTTCCAGAGACACCTTAACACCTTGTAAACGTTTTCCCTTCCGCCCTCTTATGGAGCTCTTAGAAGCTTGTGGTTTGTTGCTGCCTGATCCATGAATTGCTGTCAGCTCAAATAAACCTGTCAAATTTTTCATGTGCCTAAATTTATCTTTTAACATCCCCCAAATATGTAATCCTTGTTTACATTAAGGATGAGAAACATATTTCTATTTTCTAATCTAAACTTTTCTCCATGAAACATTCTAGAATGTCTTCCAAAAATGATTTGTATGTAGATAATATTTCTGAGAAACAAACATAGAGTCTTAATTGGTGCATACCAAATCCCGGTTTCTTACAATGATTTTTTGGTTGTGAATTGGATTTTGGTGGGGGAGGTTGGAATTTGGAAGGAGATATTACAACACTCACTGTTCCTTTAGTTGTCTGAGAAGGTACTGTTAACTAACAGTGGTCACCTAAAAGACAGTGGTCATCCCATCGTGACCTAAAAGACAGTGGTAACCCTAAAGACAGAGGTCACCAGAAGCGCTGATTTGTGTTGGGGCAAAGGCAGACACACAATCCCAGGGTCCTGCAGGGTCCTGAAGCCAGTGTTCTCAGGGCACAGGAAAGTGGCAGGTGCACTGAGCCGATATTAACCGCTGCAGGGAATGTAGTTCACTCTGGTGTAATTGGTATTGTGTGCAAGGACTTCCCTTCCCTCCCCTCCCCTCCCCTCCTGAAATGGAGTCTCGCTCTGTTGCCCAGGCTGGAGTGCAGTGGCTCTATCTCTGCTCACTGCAACCTCCACCTCCTGGGTTCAAGCTATTCTCCTGCCTCAGTCTCCCAAGTAGCTGGGATTACAGGCATGTGCCACCACACCCGGCTAATTTTTGTATTTTTGGTAGAGACAGGGTTTCACCATGTTGGTCAGGCTGGTCTCAAACTCCTGACCTCAGGTGACCTGCCCTCCTCGGCCTCCCAAAGTGCTGGGATTACAGACGTGAACCACTGTGCCCGGCCAGGACATTTTATTTTCTGCTTTTAAAACATTATCTCAAAACACTCAATATAGCAAAAAAAAAGAGGGAAACATCCCAAAGCATCTGGCCTTCCCTCTTCACCCTTCCCCCTTGCCACCCTTGTAATCAAATCGTCCGGACACCGACCAGGGTCATTGGGCCTACACAGTTCTGCGTGGTGGTAACAGGAAATCACTTTGTTTAGAACAAAAAATCACTTGTGGTCACATCGCTTTGCTTGCTGGACAAAAATGCTTTAAAGATGATATAATTAAATGTATTTAAATAAACTCTTTACATGGGTGTGAACTATTTTTAAATGAAAATAATTTTTTTAACTGATCTCTAATTCCTCTGTGCACACTTTCAGAACTCTTACGTACTTACTATTTTTATAACAATTGAACCTGCTACCTAGCAGGATAGAATTGGTCTAGTGCTATCTCCTGAAATGTAATTACATATAGGAGGAAAAAGGCTGCTAGGTGTAGTATGGGAGATGCCGCTTCTTTTCAATACCATCATCGTCGAGAATACACTGTAAAACTTGTTTTTCTACCATTTTCAGATTTCTTTTTGCTAGTTGCAGTATCTGAATTTGCTTTATTATTTACAAAGCTTGACGGTTTAAAACATGGTTTTCACTGACATGCCCTTGTACTTGTGTGGTGGGGTTATTGTCTCTGCAGTAAATTCAGAATTCGATTGTCATGAGGCAGCTTAGCAGACCTCCGATCAACACACTCACTCACAGTTTTCTAACCTCCAGGAAGGAAATAGCCCCAGGGCTGCTCGCATTTCTTTCTTTCTGAGCACTGCCCTTTCAGGGCTTTACCGACTTTTCTTTATGATAGCCAATGTTCCCTACAGGCAGGAGTTCCGTGACAGTGGGGTGTGAAAGCTTTGTAGCCTAGCGTGGACATTAACCTCCTGCCCCACGGGAGCAACAACAGTGAAGGGAAGTGGGCCAGTTTGGGCAACATAGTGACTGCACAAAAATCACAGTCAGGGAGTTCACCGGGGATGGAATCTCATCCAGTTAACCTGTTCCCGACCCTGAAAACACACACACACACGCGTGCACACGCGCGCGCACACACACACACGCGTGCACGCACGTACGCACGCACACGTGCACACGCACACACACATCACACACATGCACATGTGTGCACACGTGCACACACACGCACATGGACACACACGCACGCACACACGCCACTGACGGCCCGCACAGCTCCAGGGGTGTCTGGAGCCTGTGATCATCAGCACCAGGGACCCAGAGACAAAACCAGCAGCCACAGCCAGGCCTCCAGGCTTCCTGTGGCCCCGCCCAGCACAGCACCCTATCTGATGTGTGGGGCGGAAGCTTCGTTGAAGACAAACATCCATTGTTAATTTCTGAGGCCGTGTCTGTTTGGCAGATGTGAGGTTATGGTCGGTCAGCAATGGCTGTCCACACATAGGCACGCCTCTGGACCCGCTGAATCAGACACCCTGGGACCTGGCTCTGCAATCTCTGTCTTCCAAGCCCTGCAGGTGACACTGGCTCACACTGCAGTTGAGAATGAAGGGATGGAAATTACTTTAAACTGAAAACTCCTGAACAGTCAGCAGCCGCAGAAAGAAACTACCTCCACTTAAGCAGCTGCCCCAGGAAGCAGAGCTGCATTGACCCCCTCTGGGGGCATTTCCTGCTTGGAGGAAGACTGAAGCCCCCACACCGAGCAGTGCAGTACAGGCCGGGCACGGTGGCTCACGCCTGTCATCCTAGAGCTTGGGGAGGCTGAGGATCATCTGAGGTCAGGAGTTCGAGAGCAGCCTGGCCAACATGGTGAAACCCCGTCTTTATTAAAAATACAAAAATTAGCCAGGTGTGGTGGCGCACTCCTGTAATCCCAGCTACTCGGGAGGCTGAGGCAGGAGAATCTCCTGAACCTGGGAGGCAGAAGTTGCAGTGAGCCAAGATCACACCACTGCCCGCCAGCCTGGGCAACAGAGAGAGACTCCATCTCAAAAAAACAAAACAAAACCAGTTCAGATCAGCTGCCCATTAGCATCAAGACCGAAAGGACCTTCCACACTCCCCATGAAGCCCTGAGCCCCTGTTTTTATTGTGTTCGCTGGTATATAAACCCTTTCCTCATTACTGTGTCCTCACATGTGTGTGCATGAGCACAGCCGATGGACCTGCTCTCCCTCCTGTCCACCTGTCTGCTGTCAGTTCACTTGCAGACCCCAGATGTTTCAAGCTACCACAGTAGAGAAAAAAGTCTCCCCAACAAGAACTGCTGCTGTCAGCCTGCTCACCTGCACCATGGTTCCCACCAGCACTCCTGCTACAAGTGACAGATGAAAACTTATGCAGAACACGACCTCAGAGCCAACATTCCTGGAAGGAGGCTGCCCTGGGGGCCGTGCTGGGGGCTTCACGTGGAATAGCTCATCTTCCCCACACAATGACTTTGAGAGATGGAAATCACTCGTCCACCCCAGCTGATCGATGGGGACAGGTTTGGAGAAAGCAGAGCCAAGGCAGGCACTGATGGAAACACGCGGGGAAGAGGGCGAGTGAGCTCGGCGCCAGGGACACGCAGGGAAGAGGGCGAGTGAGCTCGGCGCCAGGGACACTCAGGGAAGAGGGCGAGTGAGCTCGGCGCCGGGGGGGCACGCGGGGAAGAGGGCGAGTGAGCTCGGCGCCGGGGGGCACGCACGGCAAACACCGGGCTCATCGGGTGAGGGGGGCGCAGCAGACAGCTGCTTCGTGTAGGATTTTCTTTTGGTCTCAGATCTGATTTTGTGAAATGGGAACATGAGCAGCACCTCAGGTTCTGCTAAGTGAAGCAATTCCTGCAGTGCCTGGCATGCTGGGGGGCTCCACACCTCAGAGTCCTCCTGCTGACCCTGAGATCATTTCTCTCCCTCGCTCGGGGGAGCCCGGGGGACCTTCAGTCCAGACCTCACCTGCCCCTCACCTGCTGAGTAAGTTCAGGTAAACGATGTACTAGCTTTCTGTCTGGTCTTCCCCTAACTGTAAAAAAGAAGCATTGGGGGTGTCTGGGTGGAGGCCTCAGTCAACAAACACTTAGTGAGCACCTACTATGCGCGCGGCGCTGTGCGAGGAATTAGGGATCTAACACTGAAGCAGGAAGACATGCCCTCAGTCTTGGTGGGGCTTACAGTTTGTAGGGGAGAAACACAATCATCAGTGAATCACAAAGCCAACATTTGATGACAAACTGTGACAGGTTTGCTCCGGTTGCCACAACAATCTATCACAGACTGGGCGGCTGAAATCACAGACATTAGTTTTTCACAGTTTCAGAGTCTGGAAGTCCAGGATCAAGGGACCAGAGGATTGGTGTCTGGAGATGGCTCTCCTCTTGGGTTGCAAATAGCTGCCTTCTCACCATGCCCTCCCATAGCAGAGGGGCAGGGGGAGGGAGGGAGAGGTGGAGGGGGAGAGAGAAAAAGAGAGGGAGAAGGAAGAAAGAGAGAGGGAGGGAGAGAAAGAGAGAGAGGGAGGGAGAGAGAGAGGGAGGGAGACAGAGAGGGAGAGAGAGAGAGGGAGGGAGAGACAGAGAGGGAGAGAGACAGAGGGAGAGAGAGACAGAGAGGGAGAGAGAGACAGAGAGGGAGAGAGAGACAGAGAGGGAGAGAGAGGCAGAGAGGGAGAGAGGAGAGGAGAAGAAAGGGAGCTCACTCACTCTCTGCTATCTTTTCTTTTAAGGAAACTAATCCTGTTGGACCAGGGCCCTGCCCTTGTGACCCAACATAACCTTAATTACTTCCCTACCCCACATACACCCACTCTGGGGGTTAGCACTTCAGCGTGTGAATTTTGGGAGGACACATACGGTCAGCCTGTAACAGGTGGTGTGAGGCAAGTTCGTCGTTCTGTGTCAGGACCAGTCTAGTTTATCAGGGGCTCAGTAATTCAAACAACTTTACTATGATTTGAGGAAAACCTGAGTGACTGAGAAAGAGCACTTAGGCAAACTGGGTGATTTATTTGCCATCTGTCTGTAATATTAACTGAGGTTAGAAACCCCATACTCTGGTATCTAATAACTCGGTTCTGGGCATCTTTACAGACTTTTAATATGTCCATGTTTCCAAGCCGAGGCAGAACGTAGAGGAGAGGGGTGTGGGAGGTGGTAGGGCTGAAGCTTATGGACAGAGGAGACGAACAGGGCATTGCCCTTTCACAGTCATTGTGGTGTCTGTGAGTGACAGGTGAGTGGCCCAGTATCAGCGTATGTGACAGATTCGGATCTGAAACAGACAGCCCCAAATTAGATTCCAACTCCATCTCTCACTGTCTCTGAGACTTTGAGAAGTGTCCCTAACCTAGAAAACCTCTACCTCTGTATTTACAGAATGGGAGAAAGGCCAGTGCCATGAGGTTGCTTTTAGAATTAATTGGAGTAGCACATGCAAGCCCTCGACTTTGGGGCTACTCCGCCGTGTGGCTCCCAGCACATTCCGGTCACCTGTCCTGAGCCAGTCAGAGTGGCACTCCGGGGTGGACTGTCCCCATGGGGTCTTCAGCCAGCAGCAGCTGGAATGGGCCCCATCAGTGGGACAGAGGACAGAAGGGGAGAGTTGCATTTCCAACCCTGACATCTAAAGAGCAGAAGACGACAGGGTCCCAGAGACCTGTAAGCACGGACCTGCCAGCTCTTTCCTTCCTGGGCTGTGGGCTTTTTTTTTTCTTTGACAAGCTAAGAAAACAATATTGGGCTTCCCCACAAGTGACTGATTTTCTATGAAGGCAAACCCACCAGATTAACACCTAACACATGCACTCAATCATCTGGGAACTGGGCCAGACCCAAGCGGAGGTTTTGTCCATAAGATTTCAGGGCAGCTTTTTTACGGTCAGAGTCTGGCAGAGGGGATGAATTGCAATGGCCACTTAGAAAATTTCCAAATAAAGAAATCCTAATTGTTTCAGGGTCAGTGAGGCCTTCTCTCACCTGAACTGGGATCAGATTAGCAGCAACAACAATGAATGAGTGATGGAGACGGCATCCAGCACCCACAGTATACACAGAATGGTTATGTTTATCTTCCATCTCCTGTGCCAGCTTACTGACATGGGGCATTGCAGTTCCCAGAGCAAGCCTGGTGAGTGGCAGAAGCCCAGAGGCTGCAGACCTGCCTTGTAAGTGGGGACATCCCCAGAGCTGCGAGAGTGGTTTTCCTCACACCACCTGGCTCAGCCATCTGGGTTGAAATCCGCTGTGCATAATCACCTTTCCAGGCATCTCCCCTGCGATGTGCTCTGACGTGGGTAGGAAGGAAGGCTCACCTGCGAGCATGACATTGCACTCAGGCATACTGCTTCCATCAGTGACCAGACAAACCATTCCCTACGTTATTTTTCTGGCCAGGGAGAGCATGAAAAATAATAGCTCATCAGAATTTAAGTGTGCAGGGACCTGACGTGACATTGCTTAATACGGTCACATTTGTCCCTTCCCATACAGGACTTGTCCCCTGATGAGCACATGGGAAAATCGTCCAAGTAGAATGAAACCAGCTGGGAGAAGCCACCACACATCCCCTTCAGAAACAGCAACTCTCTCCCACACCTGACTGACTTCCTGGTGCCTGGAACTCCTCTGAGTGGAGCAACTCTGTTGACTGAGATTATCTCCAAAAAGTCCAGGTGAAGGTGAAAATAACAATCTCACCATTTACTGATGGTCAGTTTCCTATCCAATAAGAAAAGAACAAGACTTCAGGGAGGCAGGGCAGGCAACAGGCAGGTCTGAGTCCATTTCTCAGCTGAAATCTACAAGAAACTGAGGACCTCAATCCCCCAACCCTGGAGCAATGCAGTCCTGCCGGTATGCTTGTAGGGGTGCTCAGAAGCAGACCCTTCCCCAGCTGAGCCTTCAGATGAGCCCTCACCCCTGGCCAGTACCTGAGTGTGAACTTGTGAGTGAGCCAAGCCAGCCATGCCACACACAGATTCCTCATCCACAAAAACTGTGAGATGATAAATGTGCATTGTTTCAAGCTGCCAAGTTTGGGGGCAACTTGTTCCACAGCAGGAGATAACTACTACACCACCACCATGATCTGTTTTTTGGCCTTTGAACGTGTCTCATTTATTCTTTTTTTAAATTCTGTTTTGTTCTCCAAGATTGCCACCCAGTGTCTGTCCAATTCCTCACCCACAAGTCAGTTTCTACTTTCCCTCTGAGCCCTTCTGATTATTTCCACTCATGATGGTTTTTCTCTTCCACAAGACACAGAATTTATTGTCTCAGCTGTGCCATTCCAAGATCCGGGTTTCTTTAAGCATTCCCGCCTTGGAATAGCACAGTTCAAAACAAGGTACAAATAGGATTTACTTTTTTTTTTCTGTGCTTCTTATGACTGTATTATATCCCCTTTCACTCTTTTTTTTTATTTTTGAAAATATAATAATGTTATCAACTAAAGTCACCATGCTGTAAAATAATATCTTGAATTTATTTCTCTTGTCCAATTGAAATTTTGTATCCTTTGATCAACATTTCCCCAACCTCCAACTCCCCCATTGCCCAGCCCTTAGTAACAACTATTCTTCTCTCTGCTTCAGTGAGTTCAGCTTTTGAAAATTTTCCACAGATGAGTGAGGTCATGTGGTATTTGTCTTTCTGTGCCTGGCTTATTTCAGTTAATATAATGTCTTCCAGGTTCATCCATGTTGTTGCAAATGACAGGATTTTCCTCTTTTTTAAAGCTGAATAGTATTCTGTTGTGCGTATGTACCCCATTGTCTTTATTTGTTCATGCCTTGTTGGACACTTAGGTTGATTCCATATCTTGGCTATTGTGGAGAATGCTGCAGTAAACATGAGACTGCAGAGATGTCTTTTAATATACTGATTTCAAATCCTTTAGATATAAACCAAGAAGTAGAATGAATTGATCCAGGTGGGACTGAATACCAGACAGACAGGTCATCAACACTAGTAGGATTTGCATTTCTTTAGAAGCAAAGCTGGAGAAGATTGGAGGTTAGGGACTGGATCAGCATTGGTTGTCCAAATAAAGTAAGCATGAGCATAAGAGTCTGGTGAAAGGGAGGAGTAGCCACTGGGAAGGGTCCGTGAGAAAGAAGCAAGTGTGAGTGAGTGCTGTAGACTGCTGGGGGTGGGGTGGGGGTGGTGCTGACACCTGTGATGTGTGTGTGTGTGTGTGTGTGTGTGTGTGTGTGTGTGTGTAACTTTCCCTCTAAATCTCTAAGTTAACCATGGCTCCCCAAGAACCTGGTAACCTAGTGGAATGCAACACTTTGAAATCCACTCAGTAAATATTCATTGAACCAGTGTATGAAACTAGAATCCCTGTTCATCCCTTTCTTTCTTTGCAATCTTTAAAAGCAAAAAGACATATATTATTAACAGTTCATTTATAGAGTCAATTTTATTTCTAAAGAGAGCACATTTTAAATGTGTTACTTTTTTAAATATTTATTTCTATGGCTATTTAGGCTTAGTTTATATTCAATTTAACAGAGAAAAACATAACAAATTCAATAGCAATACAAAGGTAATATAAATAGTCTAATAACAAGATATTATTTTCATTTGGCCCATATTAAAACTAGATTTAGAGGAACCATGCAAATTCACACTTAATAACAAACATATTTATATGTGTATATTAATTTCCCATTTGGAAACACAAAAAGCTTTCTAGAAAAGGTATTTTACTGCCTGATATAAGGCATAGTTCTAATTACATAAAGGTTTAGGAAAATCAGGCCTAGTCAAGTTATATCTACATATTCATATGGCTTTAACTAAATTAATTGAGTATAATAGACTAGAATTGTGTAAAAATTAATATTTGGAGTTTTTATTGTTGTTGCTGTAATTTTTAAAATGCCAGGCAACTGGTTTGACTAAAGTTCTCGCTGCTTTGATTATAGCCAAACTATAGGAGGGAAATGTTCATTTTAACTGTTAGTTGTTACAGGCTAATGGTTCATCATGTCCTTAATAGAAATTAGACCCAGATGTTTTAGAGAAAAGCATACCATTTATTCAGACTATATCCACATTAGAAGAAGAGAAATAGCAATTTAGTAATAGTCAGAATTATTTTACCAACGCAGGCAATCAGTTTGGAGCATTTGCTATCACCAGAGTCCTTAGGAGATTAAATCATCAGTTCTGCAACCAATGCAATGATGTTTGATCATCTTTAATGTCTACTATACTCTCTGCTTGCAATTCTTTTCCAAATGAATTAATTTAGCCAAAAATCTCAGGAAAAAAAAATTAGCCTGAATGTAATCCTCTGTTTTCCCATAGTGAAACAGATACAGAAATAGTCTAAAACAGAAAAAATAAACACACAGCAAAACACTTGCTCTTATACGTGGAAAGTTAAGCTAAGAATGTGTGGGGGAAATTGGCAGACCTTAAGTCTTGAATTGTCTGGGACCTTCCGTCTATTCTTTCCACTTTCAGCTAGCATCTTCCATGCGGTGGTATACAGCTTGATAGGGTTTGAACTACACATGTTGCTCCTCTTATTATAAATGCCTAATCCTTAGTTGAAACTATTTGTCACAATAATATCCTGTAGTGAAGACTTTTACAAGATAATTACATGGTGAGTAAACAAGGCAGTGTTGTCTTTTATCTGTTCTAAATGGGATGTCTTCTAATTTTATCACCTGCCTTTTGTTCATATATTATTGGGCAGGGTAAATAAGAATCACTGAACAGCTTTTCTAAATCATTTGTTATTATCCATGCTACTATTTCTCTAAACTAATGAGCAATATTTAGTGCTTACGATCTTCCCACTTTATAAACATCAGCTTTCATTGTTTCTGCATTAGGTGGAGGAAATATTGAGTCCAGCTTTCCCTTTGAATGCTTACAAGGTTGCTTGCAAAATATTCTTCCGATGACACAGACTGGAGAGAACTGTGTCTTCAACCTATTGCGTTTCACGCAGGGATGCTCACTGCTAGCTGAGGGTGGCCCAAAATGGAGGCCAGAAATGAACCTCTTCTCTACTCTTCTTTCCTTTTATCCTCTCCTTTCCTTTCTCCCTTCCCTTCCCTTCCCTTTCCTTCCCTTCCCTCCCCTCCCCTCTCCTTTTTCTTTCCTTTTCTTTCCTTTCTTCTTTCTTTCTTTTTCTTTCTTTCTCTTTCTCCTTTCCTCCCTTCTAACATTTATGGAGACATTACCATGAACACAGTGGACACTGTTGTTAATTCCATCTTAAAAATGAGGAAAATGAGGTTTTAAGAAGTTAAGCAACTCATCTGACGTTACACATTGAGAGGTAAGAAAGCTGTATTGAGGCCAGAATCACCTGACCCTGCGGTACAGCCTGTCACTCATTCACTTCATGTCTCTCAGAGACCTCTTCACGTGCCAGTCTCACCGCTCAGAGGAGCACAGAAGTCTCACTGGAGAATACCTAGGTAGTACCAGATAGGGAACCTGTCCTCAGAAAGCCACCTTTCTCGCCCAGAAACCCCTTCGGCTACTTGATAGACCACCTGTCATGCCCATCACCTGTGCCGGTGGTCAGTGTCTCCCCACACTTGCAGCTGCTCTCAGTGACCAGGGCAAAGTCTGACTTTGAAAGCTCATTTCAGGTGCTACGCACGTGACAGTGTACCAGCAGTGTCTGGCTTGTTCCTTCTCATTCCTTCAGGGGCGGTCAACCTATTCTGAGAAGGAAGCCCTGCCCCCATTCCTCCATCCCCACGTCCCCGTCGTCCTTGGATCCCAGCTCTGCCCTTCCGTTTCTGGCATGCCGGTGGGTCAAGCATTGTCTGCCTTCTGGGGAACACAAACCCTTTTGAGCTGCTGGGAAGTTTCTGATGGGTAAGTTGTTGGGAAGTTTCTGATGGGGTCAGCTCTGTTCTCATGGGCCATTAAAGTTGGATTGTTGAGTGCTAGAAAGGAAGATAAAAGTGCATGTCCTGAGTGGAGGTATGAAGGGTGAAGAGGGACCGGACCCTGAAAGGATGTCCTGAGCAAGTGAGGGGTCTACCAGATGGAAGCCCAGAGGTCTGAGCTGATGTGGAAGATGATGGACAGGGAGGGGCAGTGCCCACTGCTTGTGCAATGGTAAGAAAATGTACAGAGGGAAGGACAAACCCCAGGAGCTTTGCTCAAATACCCAGCCGCCCTGGGACTCCCAGACACACAGCCTACAATCAGGCACCCAGCAAGGTAAAGCTCCCATCCCTGGAAGGGGGTTTTTGCCCCATTGGTACTGGAGTTCATCATTGGTGGTTTATTACGATGGAGCCTGGACAAACTACAAATGGGCACTGGGTGTATCTAATGCTGTATGTCAATACCATTCATTTTTTAAAAGTATATAATTCAAATAAATATTATTTAATAATGAAAAAAAAGAAATACTGTTAAAAGCACCAAAATTGTGTGTTATACTATTGCATGTACAATGAGATAAAGGTGATAGCCCTACTTGGTGTACAAATACTTAACTCTAAAGTCATGAGTGTGAAAAACAAGAAATACAAAGCCATACAATAACTACAATGCAGAAAAGTTGCACTAAAGAGCAAAAAGCAACAGTGAAAACAACATTTGGAGATTTTATAGCATTTCTGTAAGTACTGCAAATCCCCACATGGGCTGCCAGGACCCCTGGCCGGATGGTGATCATGGCGCTGGGGTGTTGGTTAGATGACACCTCCAGGGTAGCAGAGGGTGTTTGCTAATTATTGGAGTGGAGATGGTTACCAAGCCGCCTGCCTCTGAAAATCTTGCAGACGTATTTTCTTTGTACCACAAGGCTAAAATTAAGCAGTGCGATGTTTTGTGATATAAAAGTGGGTTTCTCAGCCAAAGAATTTCCTAAAACTGTCACTGCCAGACTTTCCCAGGGACCAGCACTGCAGAGGGTTAAAACAGTTTCCCATCAGCGACTGTCTTTCAAGAGGTCAGCCGTGTGTGTGTGTGTGTGTGTGTGTGTTTGTACACAGATGTGTGTGTCACAGGAGAATTTTTTTTAAACAAGTGATTTGCAGTTCCTATTCCCCTTGAGAAACTTGGCCTCCTAGTAAATTGCAGTATGAGAAGCTGACTAGAATTTCTCTAAGATAAGTTTAGCTCATTAAATGATTATCATGTAACTAAAACCCAGACACTGTGTTAAATGTTGCAGATTTATGTAGAGAAAGACAGGATACCCGCTATGAACTGAGGGTTTATGTTCCTTCAAAATGGCTGTGTTGAAACCCTCACTTCCAGTGTGATGGTATTTGGAGATGGGGTCTTTGGGCAGTGATTTGTTTATGAGGGTGAAGCTCTTATGAATGGGGTGAGTGTTCTTTCCTCCTCTCTCTATGCTCTCTGACATCATGTGAGGTCACAGCAGGAAGACGACCGTCTGCAAATCAAGACTCCAGTCCTCCCCAATGCCAAAACTGCAGCTGACACCTTAATCTTGGACTTCCAGCCCACGGAACTGTGAGAAGTCAGCGTCTGCTGTCTAAGCCACCAGTCTGTGAGATTTTGCTATGGCTGCTTGAGCAGACTAAGATAATACCTGCCATCAGTTCCGAATAGGAGGTGACTTCCCACTCTCAAAATAGACACTTCATGTACGTTTAGTGAAAATTCCTCTATCTCAATGTCCGTTGGCACCTGCAGGTCCCCTTAGGAATGATTTGAACCACGCCCCTCATCCCCCACCCACCCCAGACTCTGCATCCACACAGACACTTCCAGATGAGAGCAGGGGCCGCGTGCAGAAGCAGGAGGCCAGCTCCTTCCTCTTGTTGTTGATACACTTCAGGTAAATGTTCTTGTCAATACTTTGGCTAAAAGCTTGGCCATTTATCCAAAGATTTGTGTCAACTATTCCTTCACACATTTCTTCCTTTATTTATGCATTGATTCAACAAATTCTGAGGGTTCTCTGTGTCCTGAACACACGCTTGAGGTACAAGATCTATCTTAATTTACTCCCCATATGCCATTTGAGAAGACTGAAGTTCAGAGAGGTCATGAAACTCACCTCATGCCCAATAGTCAGTCCTGGAGGAGTCAGGACTTGAACTCAAGTGATTCTGATGCCAAGGTCTATATCCCTACCAGAATAACGACTTCCACAATATCTCAACCTAACAAGCATAAGTACCTTATGATTACCCACCAGATATTATTTGCTATTTTAAAGAACATTTTATGATAGAACATTTTAAATATACATATATCAGAAAAAACAATTTAGTAAATTTTCATGCACTCGTGACCCATCTTCACCAATTTCCAATATTTTTTTCTTCTTTCATCAATCTCTATAAACCTCCACATTTTTTAAGCTTCACAAGTTTAAGGCAAATCTCAAACAACATGTCACTTTTTCCTCAAATGTTTTATTATATTCCAGAAGATGTTTTTATATTTAACCTCAATGCCATTATCACTCTCAAGAAAATTGGCAACAATTTCTTAATAATATCAAATGCCCAGTCTGTGTTCAATTTTCACTGACTGTATCAAAATAAATGTCTTTTCCCCGTCGGTTTGTCAGCCTTTTTACATTTAGCCATTTTAGTGGGCACAACAATATTGCATTTTGGTTTCATTTGCATTTTCTGAAAGCTAGTGATGTTAAGCATCTTTCCTCTATGTGCTTGCCATTCATATATCTTCTTTGGTGAAGTGTCTACAAATCTTTGAGCACTTTTGACCATTGAGGTCTCTTTTCTCCTTATTACTAAGATGTGTGTGTGTGTGTGTGTCTGTGTGTGTGTACATATTTCCTTTTATATTCTGAATATGAGCCCTTTGTTGAATATATGTTCTACAAAATTTTGTCTCAGACTGTGGATTGCCTTTTTGTTGTCTTATCTATATTTTTCAAAGGGCAAAAGCTTTTCACAAACCTTTCCTGGAGTATCCTACAAGGAGCACGCTGTTCCTGTAAGATGCCCCACCACATACTCGGGCCCTCCACCAGCCCTCCTGACCTCCAGCAACCCCACCTCAGCCTCCCCATGGAAGCTTCATACGGAGAGCTTGAGTTACAGAACCCCCCCCCCCCCCCCCCCCCCCCCCCCCCCCCCCCCCCCCCCCCCCCCCCCCCCCCCCCCCCCCCCCCCCCCCCCCCCCCCAGCTTGAGTTAACAGAACGGCCCCACCACATACTCGGGCCCTCCACCAGCCCTCCTGACCTCCAGCAACCCCACCTCAGCCTCCCCATGGAAGCTTCATACGGAGAGCTTGAGTTAACAGAACGGCCCCACCACATACCTGGGCCCTCACTACCAGCTGTCCTAACCTCCACCAACCCCACCTCAGCCTCCCCATGGAAGCTTCATACAGAGAGCTTGAGTTAACAGAACGGCCCCACCACATACCTGGGCCCTCACTACCAGCTGTCCTAACCTCCACCAACCCCACCTCAGCCTCCCCATGGAAGCTCATACAGAAGTTGAGTTAACAGAACGGCCCCACCACATACCTGGGCCCTCACTACCAGCTGTCCTAACCTCCACCAACCCCACCTCAGCCTCCCCATGGAAGTCTCATACAGAGAGCTTGGAGCTTGAGTTAACTAAATGGGAAGGGATCAGTATCTGGAGCTGACAATTACGGTCAAAGTGTCTCAGACTCAGGCATATCAAAGAAAGGCCTAACTATATGTGGTCTTATTTCAAATCATTTTGTATGGTCACATCTAAACAAGATTAGGAACACTGGTAAAATCAACTGTGGCCTTTGCTTTGATTTAAAAACATTCTTATCTATTGGGGGAAGATTTACCAGGAAGTTACAGAATCTTGAGCTTCGGGAATCTAGAGTTCCACGGACGGGCCCCTCCTAAGTCCTGGGGAGGGCCTTGCAATGTGTTTATGTTCATTCTAAGCAAATATAAATGTGTCTTCCTTATTCACATGTGTAATTTTGTATTCTTATTTTAGCAAACACCCTGCCTCAAAAGATATATTTCAAGGTCTACAAAGAACTCAGGGACAAGCCAACTAGAGTTATTTGAATGATTTAAAAGTATAGCTGCAAAGACAATGAATGTCCTCTAAATTATGAGAGAGATTGTGTGGTGTGTGCAGGTGTGCGTATTCAGGCCTTGTATGCATAAGTGTGTAAGGGACTGTATGTGAATGTGTGTGTAAGGGGGGTGCTGTGTGCTGGCATGGAGTCTAGAAGAGGAAGAATAACCATAGGGTTGATAAAATATCTCAGAAAATATCCTCTAACTTATTTGTCTCTGTTTTCTCTGCTTCATTTAAAAGGGCAGTTTTAACAAAAACTATGTGTTTTTTAATTTTTAATTTTATTTCTATAGAACTTTGGGGGAACAGGTGGTATTTGGTTACATGAATAAGTTCTTTAGTGGTGATCTGTGAGATTTTGGCTTACCCATCACTGAACAGTGTCCACTATACCCAATGGGTAGTCTTTGATCCCTCACCACCCTCTCTCCCGAGTCTCCAAAGTCCATTTTATCCTTCTCATGTCTTTGTGTCCTCATAGCTTAGCTCCCACTTACGTGTGAGAACATATGCTGCAACCTGGATGGAATTGGAGACCATTATTCTAAGGGAAGTAATGCGGGAATGGGAAACTATATTGTTTTTAAAACCCCGAGGTCCAAGAACAGATAATTGGCACAGAGGTCTGAATCAAGAAAAGCTGACAACACATCTCCGAGATCAGCAGAGCACAGTCGTAGATGGGGTCCTTGTTCAGGTATCCTCAGTTCTTCTCTTCCACCTAGGAATTAGATTTCTTTACAGCCTCTCACATCATACCTTCATTTCCAAACAGGTGCACACAACTCCAGGACTGAGCTCCCATCTGTCTCAAGGACTCTCTAGAATCTTGGGTAGACCACTCGGGAAATTTGTCTATAAGTGAAAGTGAATCCTAGGTCGCAGTGAAGGTCTTTTGTAGCTGTAATGCCCCATTAAAAATAACGCCATTACTCTTTACATGTGCTTAAGATCCAAGGTGAAGTAAGTTTTTATTTGTTCAGTGTAGTCTTCCAATCTTTTTCTATAACTTTTCTGGGTTGTGTTTGTGGCCTGTCGTTTGTGGACGGCATAGCAACCTCGAACCTACGTCTCTCTGGCCCCTGAGGGAAATGTAACTGACAAAAGTCCCAGCCACTGTGTCCCGAGACCCATCTCCACGTCCGTACTCAGGCCATGTTTCCCCCGGCCAAGGACAAGGCACACAGGTGAGCTAGGGCAGGTCCATCCCGAAGACAGAGACCTCTCAGCTGGTAGCTTTGGTTGGGGGAATCCTCACCATCTTCCCAAACTCTCTCAGGAAACTGGAGTCTCAGGTGTCTCTGCCACCTCTTTCTCTCCCTCCCTCACCTGACGTCATTCCACTCACTTCCACCTCAGCAACCACTAATCTACTTTCTGTTTTTGTAGATTTGTCTCTTTTAGATATTTCATATAAGCGGGATTTATATAACATCTGGGCTTGTGTATCTGGCTTCTTTTGCAAAGCATCACATTTTTAAAGTTCATCTATGTTATAGCATGTATGAATATTTCATTCCTCTTTATTGACAAATAATATTTTATTATATTAATGTGCCACATTTTATTTACTCATTCATGAGTTGATGGACATTTGGGTTGTTTCTGCTTTGGGCTATTATAAATAATGCACACAAAAAACTTGTGTGCAAGTTTTTCTGTGGACATATGTTCTCATTTCTGTTGGGTGGACACCTCAGAGCAGAATTGCTGAATCATAGCTACATGCTATGATTGACATTTTCAGAAAATGAAAACTGTTTTCTAAAGCAACTGCACTATTTTATATTCTATCGGAAGTGCATGAGTACTCTAATTTCTCCATGCCCTTAAGTGTGCACCATGCAAACTTGATTTAATAACATCTAAACTTAATCAGTATGACTACATTACTAGAAAATAATACAAGAAACTTAAAATAGAAAACCTCAAGTAGATTATTCCCACCTTTCTCACCTGTTTGGGTGGGTCAGAACCCCCCCAAATCAGAACTTACTCTTATTTGCCATCGTCAAAATGTGTTTCAATTTTACTCACATATTTACTAGTTGCTTTGATTGTCACTTTTTTTCCCTTTCATTTTTATCTTTTTTCTAGAGTCACATTTTTTTTCCCTTGGTGGTGCTTTCAGCAATGCTCTGTGAGTGGTAACATCTCTGTTTCCTTCTGTCCTTTTTATCCTCTCTCCCTCCCTTCCTTCCTCCCTCCCTCCCTTCCTTCCTCCCTCCCTCCCTTCCTTCCTTCTCCCTCCCTCCTTCCTTCCTTCTCCCTCCCTCCTTCCTTCCCTCCCTCCTTCCTTCGTTCTTTCCTTCCTTTTTTCTTTCCTTCCTTCTTCCTTCCTCACTCCCTCCTTCCTTCCCTCCCTTTCTTCCTTCTTTTCTTCCTTCTTTTCTTTCCTTCCTTCTTCCTCTTCCCTCCCTCTCTTCTTTTCCCTCTCTCCTTCCCTCCCTCCCTCCCTTCTTCCTCCCTTCCTTCCTTCCTTTCTTCCTTCCTTCTTTTTTTCTTCCTTCTTTTCTTTTATTTTCCTCTTCTTGGCCTAAAATATTTTTATCGTACCCTTGTATTAGTCCATTTTGTGCTGCTATAACAAAATATCACAGACTGGGCAATTTATAATAAACAGATATTTAGATCTCATGGGTCTGGAGGCTGGGAAGTCTAAGATGGGGGTACTGGCATCTTGGGGGGCCTCTTTGCCACATCATAACATGGTGATACGCATCACATAGGTGAGACAGAGCAAGAGATGGCCGAACTCATTCTTTGATAAGGATCCCACTCCCATGCTAATGGCATTAATTAAATTAATTAATTAATTCATGAAGGCACAGCCCTCATGACCTAGTCACCTCTTAAAGGTCCCACCACATAACATTGTTGCATCAGTGATTACGTTTCTAACACATGCTTTCGGGGGGACACATTCAAACCCCAGCAACAATAACGTAAGGAAATACAGAATTCCAAGTTGACAGCTATTTCTTTTTCTGTTTTGTCCTCTCTCTTCTCCTCCCAGGCTTCCATCTCCATTTTGGTAGACATGTTGTCTATGTTTCCTACGACTCTTGCATATCTTTTAAATGTTCATTGTCTCTTCTCTCACAGGTATTTTAAACCTCAGATTGGGAAGAAATCTTTGGAAACAAGGAAAGCCCCGGTCTCTCGCCCAGGCAGCTCTCCAGTCTTAAGCCATTCTTCACAGTTCTCTCGACATGCAGCTTTTTTCATCTATTAACCTCTTGTGCTTGTTTGCTTTTTGTTGTTGTTGTTAGAGACAGAGTCTCTCTCTGTCACCCAGGCTGGAGTGCACTGGCCCAGTGTTGGCTCACTGCAACCTCCGCCTCCCTGGTTCAAGCAATTCTCCTGCCTCAGCCTCCCGAGTAGCTGGGACTACAGGCACCCGCCACAATGCCCGCCTAATTTTTTTTTTGTATTTTAGTAGAGACAGGGTTTCACTGTGTTGCCCAGCTGGTCTCAAACTCCTGAGCTCAGGCAGTCTGCCCACCTTGGCCTCCCAAAGTGCTGGGATTACAGGCATGAGCCACCGTGCCCGGCTGCTTATTTGCTTTTTAAAGCTGATTTCAAGTTGTCCCATCCCATAGGCTCCTGGACCCAGGATACTGTGGATACTACCCTCTAGGGGCTCTAAGGCTTGGTGGGCATTCTGTTTCAGGTCCCCACCTAGGGGATGGGGTCAGACATTCACTCAGTACAGCCCAAAACTTTGAGAGTCAGTGAATAGAGAATTGGCCGCTTGATCTCTGGCAGAATTTGCAGCCTTGAGTCTGTTTGTCCAACTTCACCACTGCCAAAGTTTCATAGCATAAATGATTCTTCATGAGGCAGTGAATCAGTGGCATTTACAGAGACTTTTCTTAAACATTCTACATTTTATATAACGTTCATCTCTTCAGTGGAAATTTAGGTCTTTCCCTAGGACAGTTATAGAGCTGAAGCTAACCAACAAGACTTTATCACTTTTGAAAAGAGAGAATCATTTACCATAATCTCTTCTAAGCTTAAAGTTGGCATCCTAGTTAGTGCTTTATTTAAACAATGATAACAAGGTTCTGAGAATGAGGAGCTGGAGAATGGCAATGCCTAGAATATTCTCTAAAAAAAAAAAAAAAAAGACATTTTCCCTTTAGAAAATGATGGTTCTCCTTGGCATCCACAGCCACAACCCAATCTGTCAGGCAAACATAATTTAAAGGTTCGATTTCTTTTTATTTTCCTAACAAAATTCTAACTAAATAAATACTATTTACTTGTTCTATTGAAAAGAAGAGCCTCTGTTCGCTCAAAACACTGTATTACCTAAATCTTAATAAGTACAATAAGTTATTTAAATTCCTGTTCTTTTATTCTTATTTTCATATTTTTAAAGTATAGTCCAGTTTATCTCTTCTGAAATGTTTCTATCGTAAAACAAAAAAGTATGCTTTATGTTAAGTTGAAAAGTGTAATAGAAAACTTGAGCATCTGCTTTGTTAGGATTTGGTGTCAGGCTAGAGAGCTTGCTCAGGTAAAACACGTGAGTGAGAAGAGGGCAGGTGCTGTCTCCCTGTTTTCTGCAGAAGAATAGAAACTCCTCTTATTTCCTGGGGGGAAAACCTCAACCTTCCTACCTGATATCAGGCCCAAGCAACCCCACTGTTCTTTGCCTCTTTGCCCTGCTCCTGCTGTTACCTGGACACTGACACTCTCGTCTCAGGAGGCAGCTTCCTCCAGCCACAAGCAGGTGTGCGACGGAGTTGCCTGGCACTCTGCTCAGGGTTCCTGACATGCCAGGCAGCACCACGGACAGCACATAACAGTGCCTGTCACTACCTGAGGCATCAGGTTGGGGTCCATCCACACCACCACTGCAGGAAATGGAATGGAACAGACCCTTCCTTTTTGCTGGACAATTCATTTAATTGCTGCAGAATTGCTGTATGTCACCAACTACTCTCACACACAGTAGTTTAAAATCACGGGTTCTGCAGATTTCTCAGTATTCTGTATCTGTGCTCGGTGACGCATCAACTTAGCTATGCTGGACTGTCGAGGATGGACACGCAGGTGCAGGCCTCCGGGTAGACGCTTGGTGGCTGGTGCTCCACCTTGCAGGAGAACTGGGGCTTATCCACACTGTGGAGGAAGGCTCCGGAACAGCTGACAGAGCAAGCCTCCGCTTGGGCCTCTCTTCTCCTAATTGTTTTCGTAACTGTTTAATAACCCCAACCAACGGGTACAGGGAATGCTCAGTACCTAAGATGCAATACAGATTCAAAGGTGGAGGCGTTCGCCCAACAAGACCAAAGATTTCAGGGTCTGGTGTTGGAATTGGGAGTGCAGTGCTTGTGTTTTGGGTGGATTGCTGGCTGTGTGGCATGTCTGAGCTTTGGCCAGCTGTGAACAGAGGAACGGTCACTGTTCCCAGGTAGTAACATTTGGATTCAAGTGTGTTTGGCGTGTCTGGTTTCACGTGTCATGTAATTTCTGAAAGGATGCCAGGTAGGTCGAACTCCTTGCTGGGCTCCTTAGCAATGTGGGCCACAGTGTCCTTCTCAGGGTTCTGTTTCTCTGAATCCTGAATCACAAGTCCTGGCGTCTCTCCCGACATGCCCACATTGTTGATCATGACCCTTCAAGCCAACTGCAAATGTCTCCTGGGGGGAAGAGCTGGTGCCAGTGGCCCTGACAGCGGGTGCTGCCAGTGTGCCCATGTTTAATATCCTACTGATCAAAGCAGCTCCAGCCCAGCTCAAATCTCTGCAAACATCCATCACAACTACACGATGGGCTGTATGGAACATGGGCAAGGGTTTGTGAAGGCTTAGGGCCATTCAATGAAACCTGCAGCTTGAAGGAATAAGGCTGAGATTCTCACACTCCCTGCTCTGTGTGTTTCCAAGGAGAGATGCCCAAAGAGGAGACAGCCTCTCTTCTTCCCTCACTGGCCTCTTCTAGAGCCCAGGGTCATGCCTCAAATCTCCTTCTCATTCCCTCATGAAACCCACAGAGGGGCTGGGAACAGTGTCTCTGGGGGCCAGGTCGACCACCAAGAAATTCCATCACACCCACTGGGACCCCCGTGGTGAGCAAAGCCAAGGTTCCAGGGCCCGAGGGGGAGACCAGAAACCACCCTATCAGATTTCCCCTTTTATATTCTCTACGTTTTACAATGAAATCAGGCTGTATCCTTTAACTGGTGAGCCAGGTGAATTAATGTAGGTCTGGCTACAGAGTTAGTGTGGTGCTCATGCAAAATTAAATGCATGGCCCCTTTTCAAAAATTAGGATTTTAAGACAGACACAGCACAGCTCATGCCAGTTTCTCCACATTACACCGTGGCCAGAAGCTGTGGGCAGCACGTGTGTGTGTGCGTGTGTGTGTGTGTATGTGTGTGGTATGTGTCCTTGTGTGTGTGTGTGTGTGAACGTGTGCATGAGTGCACCTCTGCATGTGGACATGTGTGTGTGCATGTCAGGGGGAGCTCACCATAATCTAAAAAGACACAATACTGAAGCCTGTAATCCTGAATGTAGAGATCCTTAAAGATCAAAATCTGAAAAATATTATTCTGGAAAAAATAATTAAAATTCTTTAAAAGGTATATTTATTTACATGTTAAAAAGGGGGGATTCATTTGATAAACATAGACAACCTGACAACACTAATAGGTACTTTACTTGATAAGAGAGGCAGCAACAGCATTCATATTTTCACAAGCATATGTACCCACGTACACAAACGTGGTCACACGGGCGTGCCAGTTACAAGCAAAACAGAGGGGCCATCTAAGAAAGCGGCCCAGAAGCTCACTCTCTAAGCACGTATCACTGTGGTGGGCAACTGTGTACCCAGCTGTATAACCACCATCTTCTGCCGCACCGCGATGGACATTCCAAGTCTTTTGTTGAGACAGATCAAAAACCACGCGTGTGCCGCACCTAAAGAGCCACAATCTGGTGAAAGGTCCTCACTCACAATGCAGATGTGGGAAAAGGACATCTCTTCATTTACTGAGGAAGTCACACACGCACAGTGTTCACGCACAATGAAAACATGGCGAGAATGTATTCTACGGAGCTGCATTTGCAGAAAATGCACTGAACAGATTAGAACTCTCTCAAGGCCTCTACACAAGGTAAACCTCCAGTATTGAAAATGATACAAAGGTGAAATTCACCGCATAGCAAATTGAAAAAAAAATGCTGGCAATTTAAAATAGTGAAAAATAACTAAAAACAGAAAAAGAGACTAAATTAAAACAAAAATTTGACATTTGAAAAAGTGTCTTACAGGGAAAGATTATGGGCAACTATGGGAGATGGGCCGTAAGAGCCTACTGTTCATAATTGTTAACTGTTCGTAATTTAAAATAGTGAAAAATAACTAAAAACAGAAAAAGAGACTAAACTAAATTAAAAGAAACATTTGACATTTGAAAAAGTGTCTTACAGGGATAGATTAAGGGCAACTATGGGAGATGGGCCGTAAGAGCCTACTGTTCATAATTATTAACTGTTCGTAATTTAAAATAGTGAAAAATAACTAAAAACAGAAAAAGAGACTAAACTAAATTAAAAGAAAAATTTAACATTTGAAAAAGTGTCTTACAGGGATAGATTATGGGCAACTATGGGAGATGGGTCATAAGAACCTGCTGTTCATAATTATTAACTGTATTTTGAAGTCTTTCATCGAAATCAGTAGCTGCTTTTTTTCTTCTGGGACATGGGTCTCCTTGGAAAATACAATTCACGTGCATTTTCTGCGTGGTGCTGCTCCGGTTGGAATTCTTCTATGAGTTGACACGTGCGGCTGTGGGTATTTCCTATTAAGTTTCCCTGTCTTCTGCACTGCGCTCCTGTGTAGTTTTGTGCCTGCAGAAACCCACTCTGTGTGCACTCATGTGTGGACCACAGATCTGTCAAATAAGCCTGAACAGTCACACTGTTGCCTGAGTGTCTCCCTATCCTACCTCACACGTGATGATTTTCCAACCAGCCAGGAGACTCCTTCGGGCAAAGGCAGCTTTAATTCATTAAAACTCCTGGAATGTCATCAGCTGGAGGGAATGCGACTGCAGGCAATGGCACATTTTAAATAGAAGTTTTCATCATCATATCTCATGGCCAATCCTCTCATCTGAATTTTTCACCTAATGCATTGGGATGTATGAAAACGAAATAAATTTTATTGGAAATACCTTGAAATTCACCTGTAGAAACGTTGATCGCACCAAATTTCAAGTCTGTCATTATGGTTTGGAGATTCCATTGGAATTCATAATATTCTGAATAAAGAAGAATAACAAGGTGATAGTTCCTCCTAACGCCATGCAACTATATCCTGTGATTGTGATTTGGGGGGTTTTAGTTGTTCAGGATTTTAGACTTCAGGGATTTTGATCTCTTGGGATTATCTGTAGGGGTTATGATTCAAGCCTGGGCATGTGCTCCATCTGTCCATTCCATCAGGGTGGTTTTACACGAATTTACAGGAGATGGTGAGGACGACACCATGCCTGTCCCTCCCTGTGAGGTCCGCAGAGGAGCGTCACCCATTGGTGTGGGTGGGTCTGCAGGAGAAGGCACGGAAGCCCATGAGCTCAGGGTCACTTTGCCCTCTCCCCTGCGTCATTGAAGAAACGCCCCCAGGTAGCATTAGGTGTTAGGTGCAGTGACACAGCCAGGAGGGCCTGAGCTCCTGCGAGGTGTTCCTAATACGGTTTGCTAAGGAAAATCACAGGGAAGGAGACAGCACAGAGCTTATCAAGGAGGGTGGCAATAGGGGCAGTGTTGGTGGCTAAACACCAGAATATGAGCCAGCCTGGAGGGTCCGGGGGAAATTCCTAAAAGACTAGAGAAAGAGGGGCAGAGAGAAGGAGAGAGAGGGAGGGACTAAGAGGAGTCAGAGAGAGAAGGAGAGAGAGAGGGAGAGAGGGAGAACAGCAGCAGGACAGGCAGGTCTGTGCTTCCGCTGGGAGGTGTCGCCAGGAGCCAGAGCCTCTACACAGCTGTGTGTGGATGCCCAGGCAGGGGAGCAGTGAGTGAGGTCAGCAGTGACCTACAGTAGCGGTCCCCGTTTGTCATCTGAAGTTTTTAGGGATGACTTATCATCATGCATGAAAGTGGGGAAAGTTTGCACCAAGCAGGAAACTATTTCCTAGTCTCATGGTAAAAGTTTGAGATATAAAAAGAATGATGTTTATCCTACATATAAGCAGGAGTTCTTTTCCTCCGCTGCCCTCCTGATCAGGCTCTGCTGCACAGATCTCTCTGAGGGCCCTTGAATGCCCTTCTCTCTTACTGGGCTTCTCAGAAGATCTCATGCCTCCATCCTGCCTGAGCAGACGCATGCCCAGCTTCTGCCCTCTCGCTCCAGCACCCACTGGGTTCTGCTGAGTGCAAGTCCAGTGTTATTTGGCAGCAGCCAAAGCCTTTAGTTTCATCCCTCTTTTTGGCCTCATTAAGGAAATAATTTGCCTCACAAGGGAATGTAGTTTAAGGGTCCTAAGGCTGAAATGGCTCCTATCTGGTGAGGATACAATGTAAAGAACTGCCTGCATGCCTGTGACCGATTGTATATGACTTATTAGTTACCATGAATCCCTCTGGGTTAAAATTCGGGTTTTATCCAGTAGAAGACATTGGTATTCACTTGAATAATGACATCTTCAGTAAAAGTCAGCCATGCTAATTCTATGAAATATTATCTACTGGTAGCTTACGCTGGTTTCACAGCTTTTCCCCTCTTCTACTGAAGAACGGGATATGATCAACACCTTGAGTGATTTTCTCTTTAACACGGAGTAATCTATCTGCCGCTGTATAAACTGCGTTCCATTTTTCTTGGCATACTGGCTTCCTCTTTTGATGAAATGAGCCTTTTGCATTTACGAAGAATGTGTGTAATGTTGGCTGCTGGCTGAGATAACAACTTTCTGAATTCAGATACTGGTAGAGTGAATGGATAACAGCAACTAGTAATTAAGGGGGTATTGATTGGTTCAGCCTGGTCTAATCACAGACTGTATAATAAATCATAAGGTGTTTTGCAATTAGGAAAATCCATACTAAATAACAAAGTACTGTTATCTTAGTAGCCTTCATAAGTATGGAGTAATGCATTATGGAATAATTGCTACAACAGAGTGTACCTGTTTCGAATCACTCTCCATTCATCACACGCAACAAACCTCTTGTTTTCATGGAAACTGCTGTTCTGGTTAAAAGGCACTGGTGAAATACTCCGCTAATATCCCCCGAATGCTTGCTTCTCCTCCAGGAATTTTCCATATCTTCAAATGCTAGGAGAGGGTTCTCCCTCTATCCCCACCCAGGTAGTGATTAAAGGCTCCATTATTTCAGCGGTGCCCACTAGTACCGCAACATTTATAGTGCTTTCAGCGTTTCCATTACAGACCTCTAATAAATGACCAGCTATAAAGCAAAACTGAACCAGCTGGGAACAAAGTTGGCATAAAGAGATTTCAGCCTGAGAGTAGGTATTCTTTTTTATGAAGATTTTTCCATTTAGTTTTAAAATATATAGATGACTTTTATTTACATTTGCCATCTATTTCACAGAAAAAAATACAAAAGAGAATTGTATTACTTTTAAAATTCTAGCTTATATTGCTTCTAAAAAAAGACACTGTAAACAACTTTTATCTGGATTCCTGTTTAGTTAAGAGTCCTTTTTTCTTCCATGACATGCTTCAATTTATAGCTATGAAAAGTTAAAAAGCTATGAACTCTGTTGTTATCATCATTTGAATGAATCGTGTTTTGAAAAGACTACATTAGAGCTGCAAGGGATCATGAGATTATTTAATGCAATAGTCATTTGTGAGAGGAAGGAGCTGAGGACACATGGAACTTCCCAAGGTCATAGGCCATGTGAATTTCAGAGTTGAGGTTCTAACGCAAGGCTCAGGAGCTAACCCCCCACACCCAGATCTGCATCCAAAGGGCAGCTGTCATCAAGTGTCATCCCCAGTCCCAGGCACCAGGGCCCACGGCTGGGCTGAGATCTCCCAATTCTAATCTCTCATAACCCTTCACTGCTCTGCACTTAGCGGAGCCTTCACGCTCACTCGGTTGTGATGAGACCTAAAGTCAGACATGTTCTATGGGACTTCCAAAGGCACGTGGCAGCCCCAATGACAGGTCAACCCTGCCATCCCCGTTGCCCTCATTACTAATACTGATGGAGCGGTGCCACTGCTGAGGATCCCTAGAGACACTGTGTGTGCATCGTTTACCCTCATGCCATCAGGAGGATGCTCTGATTGATGCAAACCACAGGCCAGAGAAAGAACGTGGGTGACTGTCCAGATGGCAGTTGGTCAAGCAGTGGGTCTTGTCTGGGAATCCAGCCTGGGGCTCAACCCCTAGACACACGACACCAACCAAGACAAAAGCAGTTTGCTTTGAAAATTATGCATTTTTAAAATGGTAAAGTGTTTATTTCATTAAATTATACAGTCCTCTTAGTGACCTACGGGCTCCATTTTTTTTTTTTTGAAAATGTGTTCCTTTTGTGATTCTGATTTGTTACAAATGAAGCCACCTTTGCAAGATGATGACAGTGAGAGATGTCCGGCATGGCCAGCTCCATCTTGATTCTAGCCTCACAGGCTGGCTGTCTTCCCTCATTCCCAGGCATAGGCCAAGCTAACCGTGGGAGGAATTTAGTCCATAGTTTAACTGTGAAGAAAGAATGATTATAAGCTCCTCCATAAACTGGTTCCTTCCTTGTTTGGGGCTGAAACTGATTCTGTAAGACTAACGCAAGGGCAGAAGATTAGGATTTTGTGACAGGCCTGGATTCTGCTATAATATAAGAATAGTTTCTATAATCTCTCACTCTTCAGGAGCCAAGTGGTCAGAGATCACATGATTTGTGACTTCCTCAATTGCTCCTATAGGTAACATGACTATTGTAGAACCTAAGATTGGTCTTTTGAGATGTTTTTCAAACTTTTTTCTTTTTTTTTTTTAATTATACTTTAAGTTCTGAGATATATTTGCAGAACATGCAGGTATGTTACATAGGTATACACGTGCCATGGTGGTTTGCTGCACCCATCAACCCGTCACCTACATTAGGTGTTTCTCCTAACGCTCTCCCTCCCCTAGCCCACCACCCACAACAGGTCCCGGTGTGTGATGTTCCCCTCCCTGTGTCCATGTGTTCTCACTGTTCAACTCCCACTTATGAGTGAGAACATGTGGTATTTGGTTTTCTGTTCCTATGTTAGTTTGCTGAGAATGATGGTTCCAGATTCATCCACGTCCCTGCAAAAGACATGAACTCATCCTTTTTTATGGCTGCATAGTATTCCATGGTGTATATGTGCCACATTTTCTTTATCCAGTCTATCATTGATGGACATTTGGGTTGGTTCCAAACTTTTGCATTCTAGCAACTGACTGAGCCCACCCAGACTTATGACTGATGACTCAACCAGTCCCCAGGACCCCACCAAGAGGTGGACTCAGAACATGAGGACTGCACTCCACACTCCTGTGATTGCATCCCCAGCCAACCAGCAGCACCCATTCCCTAGCCCCCTGCCCACCAAACTATCCTTAAAAAGCCCCAACCTTCAAGCCTTTGAGGAGACTGATTTGAGTAATAACTGTCTTCCACGTGGCCAGCCCCACATTAGTTAAACTCTTTCTTCACTGCAATACCACAATCTTGGTGAACTGGTTTGTATCTGCAGTGGACACAGAGAAACCATCAGGCAATGACGTGTAGACCCAGCCTTTGACACTGAGGTCGATGGAAGAGCAGGAAGCCCCACATTGTTCATTTAGTCACAACACACGTGTATTTTTCCAACTACAGTACACAATATAATAACTGATTTAAGCCCATCTGTTAAAAATGCTGTACAACATAGTGAGTGTAGTTAATAATAATGTATCATGTACTTGAAAATCACTGAGAGTAGATTTTCAGTGTTCTCACCACACACAAAAAAATAAGTATATGAGGTAATGCATGTGTTAATTAGATCAAGCTAGCTGTTTTACAACTTATACATACTTCAGAATACTATGTTGCATGCCATAAATATATAGAATTTTTATTTGCTAATTAAAAATAAATTAAAAGAGTATGGAAAGTGAGAAAATGCTACGCCCAAGAGGAATCTAAGGAAATTAGACAACTGAGTATATCAGGATCTCCTGGATGGGTTCCTGAAACAGAAAAAGGGCATTGTGTAAACACTAAGGAAATGTGAAGAAAGTATGGACTTCAGTCAACAGCAATGTACAATATTGGCTAATCAATTGTGAGAAATGTACTTCACTAATAGAAGATATTAATAATCGGGGAATTCATCGTAGGTTGTAGAGGAACTCTTAGTATCACCACCCCAACTTTTCTATGAATCTAAAACTAAAGTAAAAAGTTTATTAAAAAACAAAAACATTATGCTAAATGAAAAAAGCCAATCACAAAAGACCACGTCATATGATTCCATTTCTTTGAAATGTCCATAACAGGGACATCTAAGAGACAGAGAAGAGATTGGTGCTTCCTGAGGACTGGCAGTGGGGGGGGTGGGGGCGGGGTGGGGGTGGAGGGGAGGGTGGTGACAGGTAACAGACACGGGCTTTCTTAGATAATGAGAATACTCATGTTCTAAAAGTTGATTGGTGATGGTTGCACATATCTGTGAATATATTAAAAACCATTACATTGTACACTTTCATTGGGAAAATTGTATGGTATGAGAATTGTATGTCAATAAAGCCTACTAATTTAAAACATGCTATAAACTAAGAAGTCACAGAGAGCTGTTGAAATTTACAGGGTCAGTAATGAGGCTTTTTCAGATGAGTGCTTCAAAGGACCAATAAAATAAACACTAAATATCAGTCTTTATTAGATATCAATATTCAAAGACATAAATTTTATTGAAAATATGGTCATTCAGGTCTGTTGAATTAAAATCTGTGTAAATTTAGAAACCTCACCAAAAGCAAATCTATCTTTCTATATATGTGTACAGACATATTTTTAAAGTGTAAATGGCTAAACTAAAACACTTTTATTGTGAGGGTTTACAGAAAAATACAGTGCAATTAAAAACATATATTATTTATTAAACTAAAGAATAGATCCTCTGACTGTCAAAAACTTTACTTTTTAATATGGAGGGCTTAGCAATAATTCTATTCACAAAGCACAAAGGTTTAAGAGTCAGCAGATTCAATCTGTGAATCATGGCTATTGAGCCAACCACTTCTTTTTATTTTTATTTATTTTATTTTTTTTGAGACAGAGTTTTGCTCTAGCTACCCAGGCTGGAGTGCAGTGGTGTGATCTCAGCTCACCGCAACCTCCGCCTACTGGGTTCAAGTGATTCTCCTGCCTCAGCCTCCCGAGTAGATGTGATTACAGGTGCCCGCCACCAAGCCTGGCTAATTTTTCTGTATTTTTAGTAGAGACGGGCTTTCACCATGTTGGGCAGGCTGGTCTTGAACTGCTGACCTCAGGCGATCCACCTACCTGGGCCTCCCAAAATGCTGGGATTACAGGTGTGAGACACCGCGCCCAGCCTGAGCCAACCATTTCTAAAGGCAGGAGATGTGAGAAGGGACAGAGGCTCTCTGGGTAATTCCCCATGAACAAGCTTCCGACTTTGCACCTCAGCTAATCCCAAAGCTCGTGTTTCCTGTTTCCTAACATTCCAGAGGTTTTGTTGGTTGGTGTCCTGGCTTTTCCTCTCTCCACTTAGAGAGGCTCCCTCACCTCCCAGGCCTCTCCAGGCATCCTTGTCTTTGTCCCTTCCTTGGCTCTATTCACTTCCTTTTCCAACCTCACAAACGTCTGCTTCTCTTTCCTCCAGCCACTTCCCTGACCCTGGCAAGGCTGTGAAGCTACAGGGCATTTATCTAGCACATATCATGTTTATTGGTTAAAATGTGTTCCCCTTCCCTGACCCTGGCAAGGCTGTGAAGCTACAGGGCATTATCTAGCATATATTGTGTTTATTGGTTAAAATGTGTTCCCCATCCCTGGAGTTTAAAACAGCTGAGTTGAGAGTTTCCTGTTTGTTTCTACAAGACAGTGGTTCTGAATGTGGGGCCGGGGCGGGCATCACAGGAGAACTTGTGAGAACTGCAAATTCTCAAGCCCCCCAATTCCCCCAGGCCTACGCCTCTGGAAGCTCTGAGATGGGGCCCAGAAGCTGGGCCTTAACAAGCCCTCCCAGTGGTTCCGATGCGTGTTCAGGTTTGGGAACCACAGGTCTAAAAGAAACAAAACCCATTCGAGGACATTTGGGTTCTATTGTTGGCCCGTCTCTCGCTCCCTACCCTCACTGTCTGCTTTGTGGACACTAAAGGAAAAACAGCGCTGCACTGCGAAATGCCTCCTGAGGCGGTGGGGAGACGAGGCCAGATAATTCCACTACCACAAACACAGCGTTCAAAGTTGATGTTGCATCAGAATCCCCTGGAGAACTTGTTCAAAAACTCCAATTTGGTGGATCTGAAATGGGCCCAGGGTCTGCATTTCTACCAGGCTGTCATGTGACGGGCCCAGGATCTGCATTTTTGCCAAGCTCCCATGAAAGCTGATGTGACTAATCCAGGAACCACACTGGTGTCAAAGGACACACTGATTTACTCCTTGGTTGATCTGGTTAATTGCTGTAAGGGGAAAGAGTCCCAAATACACGGAGGTGCCACTGTGGCCATAAATAAAGACTAAGAATAAAGTTCCCAGCAAGCTCATACTGGATTCATTCCACTGTGCTTATCTCTAATAACCAGAAGGGAGAAGACATCAGGCCTGAGAGATGCTTTTCCTCTCCAGCAAGCTGACCACGGCTGCTGTCCCCGCCACTTCCCCAGGCTTCCCTTGCCTCTTCAGATTTAACGAAAGTGTTGATAAGGCCAACACGCAAATTACCTGTAGTCAAGTCCACATTTTTCCCACCTTACAGCACTTTTATAACTTTTTGGAAAGTTGCTTCTTATTTGTGTAGCAAGACGGAAAAATAAGCCAATCCTATCAACTAGGAAGGCTGATTGATCAAGAAGCTTTCCAGATAACATTATTAGCTTGTCACTATTGTGTTAATGAGAATGCAACAATGTAACTCCACATGACATCTTGCGTGATTCAGTGTTGTTTTCACGGTTGAGTGAGATGATACGTGTAAAGACATTTAATAATGTTGTGGATGTGTCTTCTCATATGACTCCTATAACTTATCCTGTATCGTTTCACAATAGTCTTCATTATCTTTGTAGTAGAGATTGATTTGCTTTGTTTCCTGTATTGCTGTGCTGATATGACATGTTATTATTTAGTGAACTAATATTTGCAAAATTTGTTTGTTTATGAAAAGAAATCTAGGAAAACTATTTGACTGTCACTTCCAACCTCTGGATAAGATTTGCTATGTGAGATTTATTTCCTGTAATACAATCAGCAATATAACAGTAACTCTTTATAAAAATAATGATTTTTCAGCTGGGCGCATTGGCTCACGCCTATAATTCCAGCACTTTGGTAGGCTGAGGCAGGTGGATCACCTGAGGTCAGGGTTTGAGAACAGCCTGGCCAACATAGTGAAACCCATCTCTACTAAAAATACAAAAAATTAGTCAGGTGTGATAGCAGGTGCCTGTAACCCCAGCTACTTGGGAGGCTGAGGCAGAATTGCTTGAACCCGGGAGGTGGAGGTTGCAGTAAGCCGAGATGGCGCCACTGCACTCCAGCCCAGGTGACAGGGTGAGACTGTCTTAAAATAATGATAATAATAATAATCTTTAAAAAAAAAAGTGGTCTACATTGAATTTTTGAAAACAGTTTCACTCCTATTATTTCATCTTCAGGATACTTCCTGAGATAAGTATGTTCCTCTCAATATGAATAATAACTATTATTATTGGGTACTAGGGAATGAGAGAGGAGATAACAATAGAACCCAATAATAATAAACATATAATAAATAATATAAATATATAATATATACATAATATATAATAAATATTATTATTGGGTTTTATTGTCTCCTCCAATAGAACTAATAATAAATTATGATTTATTTATTAAATAAATTAATAAATTATGTATTATTTATAATTATCTGTAATAAATAATTCATTATAATAATAAATAATGGTCAAGAGAATTTGAGATAACATAAATATTCGGTGTGAGAACTAGAACTAAAACCTGCCTTCCTGACTCACTGTTTCTTATTCTTTGGTAAGATTATCATCGTTTCTTTTTCCTCCTGAGACCAGAGACCCACTCAACGCCACCATTCAGAAACTCACATATGGATGACTTGCATTTTTCTAATTAAGAACTTTAGCAAACTTGGTAGATTCTAACCTTAAATGTGTTAAATTTGCTACTCGGAAATGAAATAGTCAATCTACAAATAGAATTAAACAAAAACCAAGTAATTATATCCCACTTGGTAGATTCTAACCTTAAATATGTTAAATTTGCTACTCGGAAATGAAATAGTCAATCTACAAACAGAATTAAACAAAAACCAAGTAATTATTTTCCCACCGCTCATTTTTGTAAGCATGTATCATGCTAAATCTTACAATCTGCTTCCTACTACGCTAGACACTGTTGAGGACACAAAAATAACCATGGCAGGGTTTCTAACTGGAGATGCTTGTGATCTGGGTGGATGGGATGAGAACAGGAAACAGGGGACCAAGCTTACTGTCAGGCCATGAATCTACATGCGTTAATGAATGTATCTACAAGCTGCCTGATTCATTTCATTAAGAACAAGGTTTACTCTTTTCTCACAGGTTAAAAAGCTTCAAGTGAAACAATATTGCTGATGTGCTATAGGGAGTTGGCAATACAGTTTTATCTCTGTACTCTGGGGTCCATTATACCCTCACACAGTACACATGGCTCCATTTAATGGTAATGGAAGTCACACTTGGGTATTGGAAAGATAATTTTCCCCTCTAGAATTTGCACAAGACAATCGTTGAGGGAATAATATTTTTTACAGCCCAGTCATTGCCCTATCTGGACCCAACAAGTAACTCTGCACAGTAATTAAATAAGCACAACAGGCAAATTCAAATTTCAAGAGTCTGAGTTTTATGGTTACAGATGTTCTTCCCAACGTAGTCTATTCAGCAGTTCCTTGGGTCATAAATGTTTAATTTTTAATCTATTTTTTATCGGTTTTGTGCAATGCAGGCTGCTAGTATACCAAAAGAATTTTCACTGGTGCATTTTACATGCAGGAAGTTTGCAGTAATAAAAGTTTTAACAAAATAAAATCAGGTATGTTCCCTTAAGGGAGTGAACATTGCTTTAGCTGAAAACACAGGTCAATGTCCTTGTTCTAGAAAAGGGACTCTACCGATCTCACTTACAATATTGTTTGTGAGTGGCAGTCTATTTGCAGACTTAATATCATCCAGGGAATCACACGACTTAACTTGCAGATGTACTATTGAAAACACATAGAGTTACATCACCTATTTGCACTGCAAGTGTTCTTTGAAATGATTCACAGACTCGAAACAATAGTCATTTCAGGATATATTTATCTTCTATGACTCAAACACCTGCCCCACTTTTCAGGGGACCTTGTGGTATAGACAATATGTGCAGATAAAAGGTAAATTGTTGTTAAAATACCACAAAAAGGAACTGACAAAAATCACAGCTGACCTTGCACGTTTGCATGTTTATCGGCAGCTATCAACCTGATTTTTAGTTGCCCTGAACACATATTAATTATTACATTATACTGTGGGTGCAAAAGTGAAATCTTCTGAGTTTGTTTGTTTGTTTTTATAACATACAACACAGCACAGGGCCAGACAATTTACAAATGATCACTGAACTTCCCATTTACCTTGACATATCCAGAACTTTATCTCAATCCCTCCTTCGGGTAGACCTGCCCAATACACCAAAAGACAGGGTGAGTTAATCAGCACATTTTGGCAAAGGAGACTTACTGAAAGTGAAAGAGGCGGCAGGCTCTTCAGTCAAAAGGGGCACTGGCAAAGGAACTAGTGGGTACCACTGAGACCAAGACAGAAAGGCCAAGACAAAAAGGAGGCGGGGGCTGAGCTCGTGCTTTCCCGCTGCACCTAATTCCATTGTCCTTCCAGCTCAGAACCTCCCTGAACAGCAAAGACCCTGCCTGGTTGCCTTCTCTCCTGCACTGGGTCTCCCTGTCAACTCCAGAGTTGCCATTGTTATAACACACAGAATAATCTTACTTCAAACCAACAACACCCCACTTCCCCCAGTGTTCCTACCACCAAAACATCATCTGTCCTTCCATGACAAATGTGAATTTTTGACTGCACTTTGCCCTTTCCGACAGCCAGGTTGCAGCCCCACGGCTCATTTAAGGAAGGGCAAAGCTCCTGTGGCTGTAGGACTCTCTGAGAAGCTTGCATGCCTCTGGCAAATTGAACACTGTGATCTGTTCTCTGCAGAGTCCTTCCAGGGCTGGCTTTTCCTCCTGCTCAGTGGCTCACAGAGAAGGCTGCTTTTTCAAACCAAGTAGCCGATGGAGATATCAAAGACACTATGAATAATGATGCTTGTTCTTCATTATTGTGTTTATTTTAGCTTCTAGCACTTCAGTTAGTTTATAACTTTAGTTAGTTTACAGCACTTGATCAACTTACAATTCACAAATAACCCTTTCAACTCTGGAGGGAGGACTGGGGTTCCAAAGATCTCCACTTGAATTCCAGCATTCTGTTTGTTGGACAAGGGCATGCTATTTCCTGGGTCTCTGTTTTTCCTTTCTTTTCCCACAGTAAAGTATATATTCATAAAAGTACCTAGCACATAGACCGGGCACAGTGGTTCACACCTGTAATCCCAGCACTTTGGGAGGCCAAGGTGGGTGGATCACTTGAGGTCAGGGGTTTGAGACCAGCCTGACCAATATGATGAAACCCCGTCTCTACTAAAAATACAAAAATTAGCCAGGGGTGGTGGCATGCACCTGTAATCCCAGCTACTCAGGAGGCTGAGACAGGATAATTGCTTGAACCCGGGAGGCGGAGGTTGCAGTGAGCCATGATTGTGCCATTGCACTCCAGCCTGGGCAACAAGAGTGTAAACTCCATCTCAAAAAAAAAAGTACCTAGAACAGAGGTCAATCTCAGAACAAGTGGAATCTGGGGTTTTGTCTACTGCCTCAGGTAAGGAAAAGCAGAGATGCCATCACTTGCTTAAAAAGACCACCCAGCTAATAAAGGTGGGGCTTGGATGGGAGCAATGGTTCTGCGGAGTGAGCCCTTGTTCAGGAGGACTGCTGAGTCAAAACTACTTGTTTAATGCTAAACAAATCATTGTTTAGGATTACTGTTACAAAATACCGTTATAGTCATAACACACAACTCTTCATAGAATTATTCCAAGACTTTTCTGCTTTCACTCTTGTTCTATCTTGAACGTACACTGGAGTATTCCAGAGGTTATGTGAGGTACACTAGTGCAGTGTATTGAATGTGGAAGCAGAGAAGACCCAGCTGTCTTGCACTAAGCCAGACATGAACAATTTGCAAAAATGTAAAATAATGCCATTCTTATCTGTAATTTTGTTGGAGATTATAATGACTTTTCATAAAAATATTTATATTAACATGTAATTGGGTCATTGTTCTTATTTGTAAATAAGGTAATAAACAAATATCTTAAAATGTTCACAGTTTAAAATTTAAATTTGGCAAATAGAGATAAATGTAAGCACATAGCAATAGCTCTGGAAAGACACATGATTTTTTCAGAGTGTAGAGAGATCCCGAGACCACAAAGTTTTCAGTACCACTGAATCTGAGAGTGTTTCTCAAACTCTGATGAGTGTATCCATGACCAGGGCCTTGTTGCAATGCAGATTCTGGGACGGCAGGTCCAGGAGAGGTCTGAGAATCTTACCCTTGGTAAATGTGGCTGTTGAGCTCAACATAGTTCACTGTCAGAGCCTGGGAGGAATGGGAGGTTAAGTTGGAGCCATGGCCTGTCTGCTGTGGTGCTGTGTCCCTGGGGGAAAGGGAAGCCTCTCTGTGTCCTACAAACCCTCTCCAGGGTCCAGCGGGGTGAGGCCTCATGTGCCCAGCCACTCAGCGGGCATGACACATGGGGAAGACAGTAAACAAAAACAAAAACCGTGTCAAGCAAAGCCACATTGGCTTCAGGGTTAGAGCGTCCTGGTTATCCTGGCAGTTTGAGAGACAGGCTGTCAGCATGGGGTACACAGGGGATTTTTAATTTGGGATTAGATCCCTTTTGTTCTCCTTTACTTTGTTGATTTTTTTATTATTCTTTTTTCTTGTCCTCCTCATAGTGTTCATTGCAAAGCATTAGTTTTCTTCTCCATTTTTTTTATTCCTTGACTAAAAATTAGTTTATATTATGAATAGAGATATCATATCTTCAAAGTTCATAATGTTTAACTAGCATTGGCTTATGGTAGGGCAGGCTCCAAGATCTCCCCTGCTGCAGGGACAGATGGTGGTGGTCAGGTAAACCTGACCCGCACTGACAACCTCACCAGTGGCTCTGGGAGGGGGAGAAAAATGAAGGTTTATCATCTACAGGAGAGAAAGGTATAAGAGTTGGAGAAGACAAAGACATTGAATTAAAATTACCTTCACTTTATGAACTAGGACGTTAAGTGTTCAATACCCACATGTTTCCATGGTAGCTGTCAGTCCTGACTCACATTTCACAGGAACAGAGGTGAGGAATTAGTCTGAGGGTCCCCATTGTCACAGAAGAAGAGTGTGTGGGCTCTTCAATCTTGTGAGAGTGTATATCAGCCTCTCCAAACAAACACAATTAAAAAATAAAGGGAGGAAAGCTGTCAGTTGAGGGCCTTGAGTGTACTTGGTGGATAAAATACTTTGTTCCTCATGGAAGAAATCTCTCTACTGACAGATTCAGAGTAACACTCTCCTTTATTGCTAATGAGAGTTAAATGCCTATTTCCTATGCTCTGATTGGAATATTTCCTCTGTGTGCTTCTAGAAAGGCTTGTTCTAATAAGATATGTATTTGGGAAAAGGGATACCATTGGAGTTAACTAATTCTTTCGCTGACTTGAATTTTGTAGAGCAATGGCACATCAATCTACTAGAACAAGACATTCATCAACACCAGCCCCATACACAGTGTTCTTTGTTGCAAATATGTTTTTGATTTGCCTTGCAATGCAGATGTGTTCAACGCTAAATTCAGGGTACACCCCTGTATTAGTTCATTCTCACACTGCTAATAAAGATACACCCAAGACTGGGTAATTTAGATTTAAAAAAATAGGTTTAATGCACTCACAGTTCCACATGGCCGGCAAGGCCTCACAATCATGGCAGAAGGTGAAGGAGGGGCAAAGGCAGCTCAGACTGTACCATGGCTCCTATTAGCCACAGCTGGAGTGGTTGGAAGGCAGGGCACCAAGTCCCTTGGCTGCATACAGAAAGGAGCCCCTGGGCCTGGCCCAGGAAACCATTTTTTCCTGCTAGGCCTCTGGGCCTGTGGTGGCAGGGTGCTGCCAGAAAGGTCTCTGACATGCCCTGGAGACATTTTCCCCATTGTCTTGGTGAATAACATTTGGCTCTTTGTTATGTATGCAAATTTCTGCAGCAGGCTTGAATTTCTCCCAAAAAAATGGGTTTTTTCTTTCCTATCACATTGTCAGGCTGAAAATTTTCCAAACTTTTATGCTCTGCTTTCTCTTGAACACTTTGCTGCTTAGAAATGTCTTCCACCAGATACCCTAAATCATCTCTCTCAAGTTCAAGTTCTATAGATCTCTAGGGCAAGGCAAAGTGCTGCCAGTCTCTTTGCATAGCAACAGTGACCTTTACTGCAGCTCCCAACAAGCTCCTCATCTCCATCTGTGACCACTTCAGCCTGGACTTCGTTGTCCATATCACCAGAATTTTGGTCAAAGCTATTCAACAAGTCTCTAGGAAGTTTCAAACTTTCTTATATCTTTCTGTCTTCTGAGTTAGTTCTCCAAGTCTCTAGGAAGTTCCAAACTTTCCCATATTGTCCTGTCGTCTTCTGAGCCCTCCAAACTGTTTCAACCTCTGCTTGTTACCCAGTTTCAAAGTTGCTTCCACATTTTCAGGCATCTTTACAGCAGTACCGCACTACCCAGTACCAATTTACTGTATGAGTCTGTTCTCACACTGCTAATAAAGACTTACCCAAAACTGTGTAATTTATAAAGACAAGGAGGTTTAATGGACACACAGTTTGACATGGCTGGGGAGGCCTCACAATCATGGCAGAAAGTGAATGAGGAGCAAAGTCATGTCTTACATGGCAGCAGGCAAGACAGAGCTTGTGCAGGGGAACTGCCCTTTATTAAAGCATCAGATCTTGTGAGATTTATTCACTATCATGAGAGCAGCATGGGAAAGACCCACTCCCATGATTCAGTTACCTCCCAACAAGTCCCTCACACAACATGTGGGGATTATGAGAGCTATAATTCAAGATGAGATTTGTGTGGGGACACAGCTAAACCATATCAATCCCTAAAACAAACCTGTGAAATGGAAATGTGTATTTCTGTGTGGCCAGCAAAATCAAGGCTCACTCATTTTAAAATCTCTAGTCGCATTTCAGTATAAGGTTTTCTGAAAGCATTTTGTAAAGGTAAAGGGAAGAAGCTAATTTAAGCAGCAACCTTTGAAATAATTCATATTCATTAAACCACAAGTAGAAAGAGGGACCATGAGCTTGGGAGACATTCTCATATTAAACTCCTCAGCCCAAAAAGAAACTGTCTCTGAGGTAAGAAAACATATGGAGTCTAAGCTCTTTCTGAATAGATCCATAGGTAAAAAGTGGAAAATATTAAAACACTGGGAATGCAGAGAAGTCCATACAAGAATCAGGCCTTTAGGAGTAGGACTCTAGCTGAAGCCTGAATTTGGAAAAGCTTTTGGAAACAAGCTCTCCTAGCACAACTTTCTGGGCCAGGGACCTCACCAAAGCAGTCTTCACGACCCAGCCACCAGCCTTTGAGTCCAGTCGGCTACATTGCAGCACATCAGGGCTGCTGCTCTAGGATTAAACCCCTTAGTGAGTCTACACTGCAGTACACTGGGGCTGCTACTCTAGGATTAAACCCCTTAGCAGGTGAGGGTTTTCCTCAAGTAACTCACACCACTGGCAACCTGTAGTGTGCCCTGTTGTTTAAAGGATGACTGGGGATTTTTTAACTAGATAATCAAAGCCCTGGACTAATAGACTATCGCCAATCCCATCTCTATTCCTGCTCATCTCTTCTCTTTCCTTTTCTATCCTCTTTTTTTATTGGTCTGGTAATTATTTGATAAGAAAAATGTACCCTGGTCAGTCTATCTCCAGCAATCTGTCACCATCTAAATAGTTTTTGAGGTCCCAATAATTATTCCAACTAAAGGCTTCCCTGATTACCTTCATCTCTAAAATCAGACAGCATTTAGATAAAAATTACACATAATTTAGTATTTCATCATATTTTGCTATTATTTCTGTTATTTCATGTGTTTTAGCTTTGTCTTTCTAACCCGGATACAAGATCCATGAAACTTTGATCATTATCCTGCATTCCCCAAAGAACCTAGAACAGAACAGAGCACAACATCCATTGACTGATGGGCTTATTTATTGATGTGGCCCAGAGGTGCTCATAACAAGCTATAAATATGAAGTCAAGACATTCACAAAATAAAGAGATTGACCAGGCGTGATGGCTCATGCCTATAATCCCAGCATTTTGGGAGGCCAAGGCAAGATGATTGTTTGACCCCAGGAGTTTCAGACCAGCCTGGGCAACATGGAAAAAATCGTCTCTACAAAAAAAAAAAAAAACATTAAAAATAGCTGAGTGTCATGGCACATGCCTGTAGTCACAGCTACTCAGGAGACTGAGGCAGGAGGATGGCTTGAGCCCAGGAGTTCCAGGCTGCAGTGAGCAATGATTACATGACTGCACTCCAGCCTGGGTGACAGGGTGAGACCCTGCCTCTCAAAACAAAATACATTAAAAAATGAAAAGATCAACATTACAAGGAGAATAAAGTATTTGGCCCAGCACTGAGGAAATTTTACTTAGGCAGATTTATTTTTTTTTAATCAGTAAATATTGCAATCATTGACAAGGAAGTAGGAGACCCAAAGAGAACCCCAGTTTTATAGACTGGTTAGCAAGAAAGGGTGGCCCTAAAGCTATGGCTAGTAAATATAAATATATAAATAAATAAATAAATAAATAACAAAAAATCTAATTGCAATGATATGATTAGCACAAGATTCAGACAATAGAATGAATGGTATTTGATGTCTACATTAAGAAATTTCTACAAACCCCAATAATTGGATCTGCTATGAGTGAACGAAGGTAAAACTGTGTAAAAAGATAACTGAAGAATGTGACATTTCCAAAAAGATAGTACATTTAGAATGTCTGTTGGAATAAAGAGACATAGCTATTTTACAACTTAGGGTGTTAATAGAAAACTTGAACTGTGGTGGAGCCAGCAACATGGGAGTCAACTACCATGGGAATGGTGGTTTATTACTCACAGACCCCAAGTGGAAGTGGTGGACACAGCACTTCCCCAGGGCCATGCAGGGAAGCCCAAGGCCAGAGGCAGAGGGAGGGGAAAGCTGGCAAGAGCCTTTATTATGGCTTCCATAGCAAGGCAGGCTTAGCAGGCTTAGGTCTGGCTAGATTGAATGATTTCTGGGGGCTCTGTGGCATAGGAACTGGCCTCAGTTGTCTGGGATATGGTTGTGGGGTGATTAGGGCAGATGAATAGGATAGAGAACTTGAGTGTGAGAGCATGATAAAAAGGTGATTGAGGTGTGGCCCCTGGATTGGTCCTAGTGGAAAGCATGCCTCGAAGAATTTCCTCCAAGAAGGGGAGGTAGGGAGGAGGAGGCCAGAACCATTGCAAGGTGATTCAGGCACATGACAGGGTGGTCCAGAAGATTATGCATCCAGCATATCCATGTACAGCAGATGTCAAAGTGTTACCTTTGCAGAGCTAGAAATGTGACTAATACAGTCGCATGGACACAGCAACTGTTAGGGATACAGAAAAAAATAACAAGGGAACATAATCTATGAATTTAACTATTTCACCTTGAACAGGGTGCTATGGTTTCCATGTCCCCACCCAAATCTCATGTCAAATTGTAATCCTCAGTGTTGGAGGAGGGACTTGGTGGGAGGTGACTGGATCATGGGGGCAGATTTCTCCCTTGCTGTTCTCGTGATAGTGAGTTCTCACAAGATCTGGTTGTTGAAGAGTGTGTGGTACTTCCCCCTTTGCTCTCTTCCTCCTGCTCTAGCCATGCAGGACACACCCACTTCCCCTTTGCCTTTCATCATGACCTTAAGTTTCCTGAGGCCTCCCCAGCCCTGCTTCCTGCACAGCCTGCAGAACCATGAGCCAGTTAAACCTTCTTGCTTTTAAATTACCCAGTCTCTGGTAGTTTTTTATAACAATGCAAGAGTGAACTAATACGTTGGGTCTGAGAATCAGGTCACTATTCAGATAGCAGAAAGCTACCTACTACTGAAACATGAAATCAAGCCTACTGGCTGTACCTTGACCTTTTCTACCTTTGCACCAGAAAAGGAAGCCAATTTACAAACAAGATAGAGAAAGCTAACAAGTGACCAAAACAGATTTCGATTGTAAGTGAAATAAACTTAACTACAACATTGAGCCCATAACCTTGGTAGTAAAATAAAATGAAGTGGAAGAAGCCATGCTGTAATAACAATTTAATATTCACCAGATTGTAAAGCGAATCTAGGAGGAATCATTGTGCATGCAAGAAGAAAATTACCACACAATATAATCTGTGGTGAGACATATTCATCGCCACCCAGAGAGCCCCAAAATCTAAATGGTGATTTTCTTTAAAATGATGGCTGGGCACTGCTGGTGCTTAATTAATTTCTTCATGTCCTCCAGAGCAGAATGAGCCATACCTGCTTCAAACATGCCTGAGGATGAGGCTATACCACGGGAACTACCTGGATTGCAGGAGAGAGGGGAGTGGGCGGCCTTCACCAATGGCCACTGAGTGATTGCATATTGGAAACGCATTGGTCTACAACTCAGAAGGCCTCGGTTCTCACCAGAGCCCTGCCCATAGGCAGCTGTTTGATCCTGAGCAAGGAATTTAGCTATTTTCATCTGTTGAAATACTGGGGTTTTTCCATGTCTCAGAGAAGTGGGTAGGATTAAAGAATTTTTAAATTTTCTTCCAAGGCAGCCATTACACTGACCTACAACCATCATGCCTGAGCATAAGAATATGTTGCCACTGCCTAGACCGTTACCCCTTCTCTTGTGTTGGTTGGCCGGAAATACCCCCCTGACACTTCATTGTATCTTAAAACTTATTTAGAACATCCACAAGCAACTCTTTACGGACACCCTTACCATCTCGGAAGGTATATAAATGCAGGCTATTACCAACATAAAAATCTTAGTATTGGATCACCATGAGCACACAATAGTATCCAAAGCATTGTGCAAAGTTGTTTCTTATTTTACTCATTAGCCCATTCAGAACTAACCTCATGTGGACCTCCAGGAGTCCCTCTTCTCTCCCATCTCAACCACTCAAAGTTATTCCCTGGATCTCAGATCTTCCCCCAGCATCCTGGCTCCATATTGGACAAGTAACACTAAATATTGCATAACACCAGTCTTGTACACCTCTGAAGACTTCAGGTTCTTTAGAATTCCATCCTACTAAAGGTTCCCACCCTGAATGGGGCTAGAGAACAGGGAGGAAGGAAGGAACGGAGGGAGGGAGGGAGGGAGAGGGAGGGGAGGAGAGGGGAGGGGAGGGGAAGGAAGGGAAGGGAAGGAAAGAGAGGGAAGGGAAGGGAAGGAAGGAGGGAAGGAGGGAGAGGGAGGGAGAAAGAAGAGGAAGGGAGAAGGGGCCACTCTCTAGGTTATTAAGGCAACTTTGTCGAGAAACTATGCTTGTATCTAAATATGAGATTGTCCTAATACTTGGGTTTTCAGAACTCAGAGCTTCAGTCAGGTATGTTGCTGGGCTCAGCCAGGTATAGGTGCAATCTGCTCCTGGGTCTAGTAGGTGACGTACTTGGCCACAATTTTAGTTTTCTCACAAAGAAACTTCATCTTCTAGGCTTCCCCTGTAAGATTCTGTGAAATCTGTTTATCCCTGCCCCTAGTAAACATGTGAGCATATTATTCCTTCCCCTTCTGGTGTCTGCATTAGCACAGCACATTTCAGGAAGGCCATTCTTTAAATACAGCAAATAAAACACCATTTGTTCTTCAGCATTAAAGCTCTCTTCTATTATAAGCACATATTACAGAATTCTATACCTTTTGTGTCCTTAGCAAACTACTAGAGAACTTCTCCTGAACGTTTGTTCCCACAGAAAGACAGGGCCTCTTCTCCACATAGCGTCACCACCCTCTGCCCCCGGCCAGGCCTTCAGCTATACTGACGCCCAGTCCCCCTACCCCGGGGCCGTCAGCAATACCCACACCCAGGTCCCCCACTCTGGGATTTCAGCTATACCCCTCCCAGTTCCCCCCTACCCCGGGCCTTCAGCTATACCCACACCCGTGTCCCCCGCTACCCCAGCTGGGCCTTCAGCTATGCCCACACCTGGGTCCCGGTAAACATCTCTTCACTCATGTCCCTGAAATTTCTATTCTCATTCTGACCTTGCTGTCACTGAATGATCCTCTTCCTTCTGTCAAAAGTAAGCTTAATTATTTTGAATGGTTTGCTGTTTTTCTCCCAGACAATCCCTGTCACTCCCAATGCCACACGCACCAGTGTTCCCCTGAGCCCACTCTCCAATCCTGAGACAGCAGCTCTGCCCTCTTCCTACTCCCAAGCGTTTGCAAGCGTCTGTGGTTTTATTTCTGTGACTGTGAATATCTATGAGACTAGATCTTTGTTTATTAATATCTATATACTCTGACATACCTGACTCTTGGGTGTTTCCAGATAAACATTTATTGAATTGATACAAATTACTCCTGAGACGGTGGCAGCATCCCCGGTGGTGAACCGTCTGTGTTCTCAGCACAGGAGTCCTCTTTCCACTCTGACTCTTAGCACTCCCTGCCTGACTCCATCTCTGAAGGCAGGGGGTGGCTGGCATGAAAAATAAAAAAGCTCTAAAAACCTGAGCTGTAGTCCTTGCTCTGTCGCTCACAGGCCATAGGACCTTAGACACATATCATGCCCATCTGTAAAATCAGGGCTTGGCCTTGCCCGGCAGTTTCCAGCAGCCTTCCTTGAAGGGGACCTGGAGCCCACCCTGGAGACAGAGGGAGCCAGAGGAAGGTGCAGCCAGCCTCCCCTTGCCCCAGGCCCAGCAGCCAGCCCACCATTGTGCTGCTTCTAGAAAAATCTCACAAGGCTGAAAAGGGCTGGTGTATTAGTCTGTTCTCATGCTGTTATGAAGAAATACCCAAGACTGGGTAATTTATAAAGGAAAGAGGTTTAACCGACTCAGTATTCTGCAGGGCTGGGGAGATCTCAGGAAACTTGCAATCATGGCAGAAGGGGAAGCAAATACCTCCTTCTTCACATGGCGGCAGCAAGGAGAAGTGCAGGGCAAAGGGGGAAAGTCCCTTATAAAACCATCAGCTCTCATGAGAACTCACTCACTACCAAGAGAACAGCATGGAGGTAACCCCCGCTATGATTCAATTACCTCCCACCAGGTCCCTCCCACAACACATGGGGATTGTAGGAGTTACAATTCAGGATGAGATTTGGGTGGGGACACAGTCAAACCATGTCAGCTGGTCTAGGTAATCCCTCAAGTTTCCCTCAGCTTCCTGGCATGAATATTCCTATTTATGACCATACTTCCTGCTGCAGCAACAGCCATCCAAACCAAAGCAGACACAGAGTTAAAAGCCCTGACGCATGAAAACGTGCTCAGCCCCACTAGTCATTAGAAAAATGCAAATCAAAACCACAATGAGATACCACTTCACAGCCACTAGGATGGCTGCTATAAAGACAAAAAGCAGAAGGTAAAGTTTTATAGGATGTAGGGAAATCGGAATTCTTGTGCACTGCTGGTGGGAATGTGAAATGCTACAGCCACTGTGTAAAAATAGCATAGCAGTTTCTCAACAAAGTAAACGTGGAATTAGCTTACAATCCAGCAATTCCACTTCTGGGTATATACCCCCAAAAAATTGAAAGCAGGAACTCAGATATCTGCACATGCATGCTTATGGCAACATTATTCACAATAGTCAAAATGTGGGAACCTCCCCAGTGTCCATCGACAGATGAATAAGCAAAACATCGTGTATCCATTTACGGTGGGATATTATTCAGCTTGAAAAGGAAGCTCAGACACATGCCAGAATGTGGATGAAGCTTGCAGATAGCATGCTAAGCGAAACAAGCCAGACACAAAAGGACAAATACTGTATGATTCCACTCCTAGGATGTCCTTCAAGTCATCACATTTCATGGAGACAGAAAGTGGAAGGGGGGTGGCCAGGGGTTGAGGAAGGGATAATGGGGAGTCACTGTTTGATGGGGACAGAGTTTCAATTAAGGAAAGATGTACACTTTCCAGAGATGGATGGTGGTATTTTTGCTGCACAACAATGTGAATGTACTTAATGCCCCTGAAATGCACACCTAACAATGGCTGAAATGGTAAACTTTATGTTATGACTGACTGACCACACCAGAAAACCCTCTGGAGCCAGGTTCCGGGGAAGGATAACCTGTCAGATGAGAAAACGCATCCTGGAACAACAGCTGGGGCTGTCTAGCTGGTGATATTTACTGACCAGACTTGTGCATGTTTCCTCTTTGGCAGCAGAGCCCCGGCACCGCGGTGGCCAGGCTGTGGAGAATAAAAATAGAGCCTCTGCTTTTAGCAGTGTCTTTCATAAGTTGCAAGCACTGACACTTTCATGCAAAAAGCAACACTTTCTTCCTGTGCCCTCTGAAGGGGAGTCATTCCATAAAAAATGGCTCTTGACATGTCTGACTACATGCCTAGTTAGTAGCACTGGATTCCTACCACTTCCCCAGAACCTCTGAACATTTCTTTTCCAAAATGCATTTTAACCACGAAGCTGCCCCAAGAACAAACTCTGTAAGTCTGATGCTGCCGGCTCACCTACCCGCACGCACACAGCTTCAGTGACTTTTCCGACGCTGCCTGGAGCTGTGCCTTTCCAGCTGGATTGAGGATTCAACAGGGTTACCTGGATGTCAACCTACTTTTGCTTTTTAGGGGCAAACATGATTTGCTGGTTTTCTAGAAGTATACCCGACTCATTACAAAAACTGTGCATGTATGCGATGTTTTGCAAGTCTACTCAGTCAATCACACGACCTAGCTGCACACCTTCAGATAGAAGCTCCCTGAGGGCAGGCCCCTTATCAGTGTTTTTCAGCTTTGTGCCACCAGCACATGGTTCACAAGAGAAGCTCAAGCAATCAGCACAGCGACATGACGTCCATGGCTGCAGGCAAGTTTTCTTTGGGGCAGAGGGGGGTGGTTCCTCTATATAAATACTAAAAGGTATATTCTTAAATGAGTTGATACAAACATGAATATGATCCAAGCTGAATTCATTATTACTATAATCATTTTTCTCTTTTTATTTTCAAAGAAATGAGACCAAGGTGGGCGGATCACAAGGTCAAGTGTTTGAGACCAGCCTGGCCAACATAATGAAACACCGTCTCTACTAAAAATACAAAAATTAGCGGGGCGTGGTGGCGGGCACCTGTAGTCCCAGCTACCAGGGAGGCTGAGGCAGGAGAATTGCTTGAATCTGGGAGGTGGAGGTTGCAGTGAGCCGAGGTCATGCCACTGCAGTCCAGCCTGGACGAAAGAGCAAGACTCCATCTCAAAAACAAAAACAAACAAAAAAAAGAAATGAGAGTTGAACGATTTCCAGGGGTTCCTGGCAGTATCGTGGCCTAGGCCCTGTGCCTCCAATAGCCCGGGGAGGAGCTGCTCTGCACACAGCTAGATGAGCATGAAGCAGGGGGAGAGGGCAACGCCCCACCCTACCACCGCCTCCTTGGTGGTTTTGAACCTCAAAGAGACAGCCAGCAGCAGATGGTGACCAGCAGAACTTCGCAGGCACACGACGGGCCCATCCACCAATTTCCATGCATTTTTTACAGGTAAGAAACCTTAAGGCTGCAGTGGCCAAACTTCTCCAAGGTCACACAACTGGTGAGTAGAAGAACAAGGACCAGAACCAACAAGTCAGCCCTTCCCACCCCCAGAATCACGTCTTGTGTTCCTGAGGTGAGCCTCGGGGTCTTGTGCCTTCAGCCTGCTTTTTGAAACTGTTTCCTACCTCTCCAAAATCCTGTAACAGCCAAATTTCTCACCTTTTCAAAATATACCCCTGCACATAGCACCAAGTCCTCACACAGTTACTGCTGCAGCCAGGCATTGAGATGAGGAGGAGGAGATGAAAACACGCAAGACATAGACTCCAGTTGTAAGGAGCTCACAGCCCTCCAAGTCTTTGCTCCTGTCCAGCATTTATAGCCTTTCAGAAGTTTCTGGAATGTTCCTCAAGATTCTTTCCACCTTTTAAATTCTAGTCTTTCAAAAGTGACTCAAATTATGTCTTCTTTATGAAGCCTTTTCTGAGGCAGACATAATTAGTCTTTCTCTCCTGTCAGCTCCCAGATTATTTATGATAGGGTGGCCATTCTGTTTTATATAAGAGAAAATTGCAAAGAGTTTATCTTCTTTTTTATATTGCAAATTCCTTGAGACAAAGGCTGAATTTAATTAATTAATTAGAGTACCTCAACATGGGCCATGCATTCATTTGTTTATCCATTCATTCATTTTTTTCTCTAATGACATATTTATTAAGGGTCTACAATATTTTAGGTGCACAAAAAACAGGAAAAAAATGTAATTAAGTTTTCAACTTCCACATCTGACGGCTGTTCACAGAGCAGTAGCTGAAACTAGAGAAGAGAAGTTGCTGTCCTGTGTCTTTCTTTAGAGTCATTGATTCCTTCAGATTTTTCATATGCAGCACTAAACTGTATATAACATAAATACAAACCGCGTAGAAGAGATGAGAGACAGTGTTTGGACTGAAGTTGTCTAAGATGTCAAGAAGACATGATGAGTTGCCCAGGCTGAATGGGGAGGAGGATTGAGAAGAGTGTTCACTTCACGGGGTGAGGGGGCGGAGGAGGGGGTGCGGAACGGCTGATCAAATGCACCAGCAGCAGCTCTCTGGTTTCGAGGAGAGGAAAAGGAAACCAGGAAGACAGGAGGAGGGGGCCCCCGTTGGCAAGGTGCCCAAAATGAATTTGTGTAGGAAGAACCGGGACCAGACTGAGGACTTGGAAAGAGGTGGACATGCTGCATTTTAACCAGGAGAAACCCTAAGCTGAGGTGTTGACTCTCTCAAGGTGGACACTCTGGCCATGGCTTGGTCATCTCACTCTCTGCACTGGGAGTTGAGACTTGGCGCCAGAGAATTTGATGGCCCCATCTCAGTTCTTTTTGTTTCTAAACCTCCTTCCAGAGCGCTGCAAGGAAAAGGGCAAAAGGGAAGCACACGGTTTCGCAAGGGATATCCCTGCTACCCCTCAGACCCTTGCACACTCCTGAGCTCAGCATGTGGGTTCAGCGTGGGGACTGGTTTGAGGGATCAAACAGGCAAAGAGAAGGAAACCTCAGTCATTTAGTGGTTCCATCTTCAACCTCCCTTTCCCAAGCCAGCACAGAACTAAGAGAGAGTGTTCTTATCCCCATCTCTTCCCCTCCTTCGAGAGCCACACAGCCACCAGGAGGCACTTTAGCCCGTCTGGCCTCCTGTGGGAAGACTGGGTCCCATCCCACATATTAGGCAGGTGGGGAGCAGAAGGGCAAATGAACTTCAGTGCCCGGGCTCACCCGCTGGAGATGCAGCTCAAGTCCAAGGGGCTTGGCAGCTCCAGCTCTCCGAGACCACACACCCTGCACGCCTCTCTCCCCATCGCCGGTGCAAAGCCCCCTTGCTTTCACAGTTGCAATTTCTTTTGGAGCCTGTTGAGAGTGTTGGAATCAATGATCTCTAAAGTCACTACCAGCCACATGCTTCCTTTTTTTCTTTCTTCTTCTTTGTTATTCCGAAGTACCAGGGCATGCTAGTACGAGGGATCAGTGTGGATTTTTTTTTTTTTTTTTTTTTTTTTTGAGACAGTCTCTCTCTGTCATCCAGGCTGGAGTGCTGTGGCATGATCTCAGCTCACTGAAGTCTCCACCTCCAGGTTCAAACAATTCTCCTGCCTCAGCCTCCTGAGTAGCTGGGACTACAGGCTCACACCACTGTGCCTGGCTAAGTTTTTTGTATTTTTAGTAGAGACAGGGTTTTGCCATGTTGGCCAGGCTGGTCTTAAACTTCTGAGCTCAGGTGATCCGCCCGCCTCAGCCTCCCAAAGTGCTGGGATTGCAGGTGTGAGCCACCGTGCATGGCCCAGAGTGTGGATTTGGAACAAAAAACAGTTATGACCAATGAAGGTTGGCAGAAGGGAAGATTTTTTTTTTTCTCAAATCATTGAAGATAATAAAAGCAGGTAAGAGTTATGGAATTCAAGGAGCACTGTATTCCTTTTTTTCTTCCAGACAGTTGATTTATAATGAAAATTTTGAGCTTTAGCCCTAAGAGAAAGTTACAAGACATAAGGTTTAAAATGCCGTTTCCTTACAGTATGACATAGATATTTTTAAAATAATCATAACATTTTCTTTCTGATTAAAAAAACCCACTAATTTATTCTAGTAATCCAGAATCCTTGTGGGTGGTGATATGAAATTCTATTATTGTTCAGTTAATGTACTACAGTTGTTTCCATAATTTAGAAAATTAAATTTCCATGAAACTTGTTCTAAAGAATTTTCATAAAGTAACTGTGTGATTCTTTTACCATAGCTATAAAGAATATATTTATATTTTTTTTCACTTAGATTATTTTTTGCTTTGGTTTTCTGTGACAATTTTCTTGCCTGGCACTGTCTTGAGACAGCAATTCTCTTCTATTGCTTAAGAAAAAAAAAACTGTTACAGGCAGTGCATAATTATATTTATTTAGATTCTTTACCTAAATCCTATTTTGAAATTTGTATTACTAAAGCAGAAACTACCACAAAATGGAAAGCAAAGAGTATAATACTACATTTATAGAATATATTTCTAATTTAGGAAGCATTTCCCTGTGTTCTGAAATCTTAATGTGGATGATTTTATATTTCACTGGGTTCAACTATTAAGAGTAGACTTCCAATACCATACGAAGCTGGGTTCCCCCACTTTAAATAGCAAGCAATCTCCTTTAGAATAGGCATCAATTGGGACACTCTCAAGCAGCGGTGCCACAGAAGGAGTATGTCACTGTGAGTATAACACAATGAAAAGGTAAACCCAGTTATGGAGTGAAATGCAGGGGGAGCTTTGAGTCACTGATGCACGTGCTGATGTGGCTCTGACTCTGCTAGTTTTTATCTGACAGCTTCATTTGTCTGATGATTGCCACTGTTGCCTGTGAATTGCAAGGCTCCCACTTAATGAGGTTGAACATCCATAGCAGGCCTCCATTCATATACTTCCAGGAACATGTTATGTCGTAAAATGAGCATCCAGCTACATTAGTCGGGATCGTGTATCTTTGTTAATATTCATTCACAGGAACATAGATGCATGTTCTCGATATATAAAATGGACAGTTTTTTTCCCCATTGCTGAATTCACATTTGACCCTCCCAATGGAAAGATTTGAAGACAGGTAAACTTAGACAGGTGGGGGTACTCACCACTATACTAACCACGGAGACAGGTAAACTTACAAGCCCACAAACAATCATGCAACTTTAAGTAGTAAAAGTCAGAACCATCTAGGGGAAGGGAAGGGTTGCAGACACAGCTGAAGATTATCAATGAATATTTTGTTGTGGGCTCGGGGAATTCTTAAGACGGATTAGTCAGCTAACATCAGGTACAAAGTTGGCCCCAGATTTAATGAACTTTGCTTATGTCGAATATACCAAAATCCATGGAATTAGCCAAATCTCTGCTAATTTGAAGCACCTGGGATCTCTCCTGTCCGTGTGTTTTCACTTAAGGGCCAATTTGCTCTAGAAGAGCTCAAACAAAAGTTCTAAAACATATTGCCACAATGTCACGCTTAACCAATTGGCATGCACTTAAGCAGTATGCAGCCATTTCCAGTGATATGTGTAAATCCTGTATGAACAGTGTCAGCTGTTGACAAATAAGGCGATTCGGTCCGGGCAGAAAGCAGGCGCACATGCCGCACTGGCTGCGTCCGGGTTAGTGGGGAGGGAAAATGCACAGCGCTCAGGGGCTCAGAGCAACAAGAGCTGCATGAAAGCGCCTTGTTTAAATGGCAACAGTGTTCTGGGCACCAAAGCTGCTCAGATTGGATTCCCCATCTGCAAATAAATCATCACACCGATGGAGGATGGCTCCTAGCTGCTTGTAACTTTATCCCTCCTGTCTCTTAGGTGCCCAGATGAGAGGAGGTACTTTCCAGTGCCGTTGCTGGCATTCTACCAGTGGCTCGAGGCCCCTTTGGTCTAGAGAACGCTGGCGACAATAGCTGCATTGTGGCAGTCCCGTGCTTACAGTGCAGGGCGGCCTTCACACTTCAAATGAGGGATCAACATGAGCATAACTAATGGAGCCATCAAAGACATGGGTTTAAAGTCCCGATCTGAAAACACCCACACATTGCACATTCCTCCTCAGGGCTTTTCCCAGGGGAAAAAAACGGCCTGGAAAGGCAAATGGGACACAGCCAAGAAGGTGGTGGGTTGCTGTGTGCCAGGTCGCCCTCTCCGAACTTTCATCTCGCCATGTTGTCCCAGCAGGTCCTGGAGATTCCCAGGAGAGGGAAGGAGGATGCAGAGTTGGGGTTTCTCACATGTCCCACTGCGCACGGTGACAGGGAGCATCCCAGGGCACTGCGCCCGATGAGAGTGGGCCACGAGACTCACATTGGCATCCCTGTGGTGCCAAGACGGGGCCGTGGGGTAGAATGGGCCATACAGTGGGAGAATGTGGTCAAGATGAAAAGCAGCTTGCATTCAAAAGAGGAAACCGCGCGTACTGTGGGCTTGGGAGCCAGGTTCCCACCCCCATGCTAATGTGTGGAATCGGCTTCGGAAGAAAGGAGCAGTAACCATGGTGCTTGCAGGAACTTTAAAAATCTGGGCCAAGAAGCCCAAGCCTGGAGAGAGTTCTAGAAAGCGTGGAGGCACATTTATCCAGCAGCATTCACAGAGTCCCTTGTGAGTCCAAGCAAGGGGCAAGAATGGTAAAATCTAATTTTAACAAGAACCCACTGGGTCAGAATGGATCAAGAGACATCTGTCACTTATAGACAAATTGAAATGACATCAAAAGACAGACATGATGGTTTTATGACATTTTGCAACTTCTTTAAAAAAATAACCCGAGAATTTTGGTAACAGATCAAATCATTAACAAACTGGAGAATTCCTTAGGGATACCCCGCTTGACTGCAAACCTCCTCCAGTGAATTAAGTTAAATGAATTTAGCAGAGTTTTCTGCATGAGCTGCAAGTCAGGGATGTCGTGTGTTTTGCTAGATGGAGATTCCAGATAACTCTACTGTGCTATGATGTCTTATTTGTGGTTTCTCTACATAGGTGCATGCATTTTTTTTTTTTTTTTTTTGAGACAGAGTTTCACTCTTTTTGCCCAGGCTGGAGTGCAATGGTGCAACCTCAGCTCACTGCAACCTCCACCTCCCAGGTACAAGTGTTTCTCCTGCCTCAGCCTCCCGGGTAGCTGGAATTACAAGCGCCTGCCACCACACCTGGCTAATTTTTTTTGTATTTTTAGTAGAGACGGGGTTTCACCATGTTGGCCAGACTTGTCTCAAACTCCTGACCTCAAGTGATCCGCCCACCTCAGCCTTCCAAAGTGCTGGAATTACAGGTGTGAGCCACTGCGCCTGGCCGCGTGCATTTTTTTAAATGCAAAGTGAGAAGAGTCGATGTTGCATTCTCTGGTTTTCCTCCTACTTTCACTTTTTTTGCCATTCTCTGAACAGCTGGGTCGTAAAGGAGGGTGCAGTGCTCAAGATGCTCTCTCCTTCTTCCAGAGAGAGAGAGGCAGTCGTGACCTCCAGGACCTAGGCTGGACCATCAGGTGAGCCCTGATGCTGTCCCCATGGATACAAAGAGTTTCATACAACATCAACCTCAGGCAAGACCACTCTGAGACCAGGATAGATCAAGAAAAAGACAAGACCTTTCTGTAATGATTTCTAAACACAAACAAAATACGCACATTGTATGACCCATGAAAATGACCCACCATCCCATTATCCTGGCTAATGAGAGGGTGCGACTGCTATTTCTTTACCAGTTATAGCCTGGTCTTGCTATAGTCTGCTCGACTTTGAGATAAGACAGATGAAGACCCCCCCGCATCCGGGAATGAGCCCAGCTTCCTGACAGCACCCAGTCCACAGAGTCCCCACTTTCTTCAATCACCCCCAAAACACCTAACACAAGCCCAGTTCCCACCATTCTTCCTAACACCCTCTTGCTGTGAGCTTCACACTCCTCGGGGTGTGCGTTGTCCCTGGCTGCAACTTCACCCACCCAGGGATGTCCTGTAGTCTCTGGAGACGTGGACACTGCCCTCCCCACAGGCACGCTGGATCATGGCTGGAGCTTCAGTTCTTGTCTCTGGGAACACAGGTTGCCAATCTTTACCTCTAGCGCTAATCTCTCATTTGGATTAGACGCCAATTTTCAAATGCCTGCTGAATATTCCCAGATGCTATGCTGCTGGAAACTCAAATTCCATTTGCCTCAAATGAAACTCATCATCTTCCTTCCCCCAAAATCTTCTCTACTTCCCTGCAGCTCCCATCCACATAATGGCACTGATGAATGTTTAATATTTCAGGCTCTAAACAGGAAAGAGAACCTGTAGAAAGTTACAAGTTGCTAGGTCATCTATTAGGAACTCTTTTGATTCTTGACTGGGTGTGAAATGGTACTTGAGTAATATCAAAGAAAAAATTATTCTGACCCTTGTTAAAGACAGGAAGGAAAGCATTTTGAGAAAGGACTTCCCAGTGGAGTTTTGCAGTAGGGGGAGAGAGAGCTGGGGATCAACAGGTAAAACAAGGACATGTGGACATTTACAGCCACGGAGCAGGGTGGGGTCAGTGGATGGTACATCATGGGGAGGGGGATTCTTGCTAGACCGTCTCAGCAGGATGCATGCTGCAGGCAGCCCAGGGTGGTAAGATATCCAGGATGTGATGAGAAATCTGATCAGCTATCAGGAGTCGAGAATTTTTGCTAAACTGACCCAGCGGGATTCTTGCTAAAACTGGACTAAGCAGGTCAAGGACAGAGCTCAAGGTCGGGGCCCAATCCAGAAGAAAGTGCAGAGACTGCCTTGGGTTTGGTCAAGAAGAGGGTCTCTGTCCATATCTGTAGCTTTATTTATGCTTCACTTTATTTTCTTAAGACTTCCAACAAGAATAACAAAACAGCCAATGTTAAAAGTTTAAAAATGTAACATGGTAAAATGATGGTGTTCCTTTTATGTGAAGATTGGATTTGGGGGAAAAAGTTGGCCCAAAGTAGCTATTTCCTTTCAATCTAGCTCTTTTTAAAATCCCAAGAAATCCTAGCTTTGTGTAATTTATGCTGGTCTCTCCCCACTACTGGCATTACCCTAACACCAACGTAAATGGAAGAAAGTTGCAATTTACTAAAACATGAGTCAAAATGCCAGCATGAAAGTTTCCTGCCTGCAGCCAGGGTCCTCTGCCTCCCAGGTCCTCTGCCTCCAGGGTCCTCTGCCTCCCGGGTCCTCTGCCTCCCGGGGTCCTCTCCCTCCAGGGGTCCTCTGCCTCCCGGGGTCCTCTGCCTCCAGTGTCCTCTGCCTCCCGGGGTCCTCTGCCTCCTGGGTCCTCTGCCTCCTGGGTCCTCTGCCTCCAGTGTCCTCTGCCTCCAGGTCCTCTGCCTCCCGGGTCCTCTGCCTCCAGGTCCTCTGCCTCCAGGTCCTCTGCCTCCCGGGTCCTCTGCCTCCAGGGTCCTCTGCCTCCCAGTGTCCTCTGCCTCCAGGGTCCTCTGCCTCCCAGTGTCCTCTGCCTCCAGGGTCCTCTGCCTCCCAGGGTCCTCTGCCTCCCAGGTCCTCTGCCTCCCAGGGTCCTCTGCCTCCCGGGGTCCTCTGCCTCCAGGGTCCTCTGCCTCCCAGTGTCCTCTGCCTCCAGGGTCCTCTGCCTCCAGTGTCCTCTGCCTCCCGGGGTCCTCTGCCTCCCAGTGTCCTCTGCCTCCCAGGGTCCTCTGCCTCCCGGAGTCGGTGCACTGGCATTGAAGAGGGTCTCTGCTCCCACACTGTCCGCAGCTAACACCCGGGTAACAGCCACATGTGCTGATGGCCTTGTGATCCAAACCAATAGCTTCTGAAACGATTTTCAGCGGGACTCCCTTACGGAGTTTCCTTCTCTTTCATTTTATTTTTTCCTCCTCGGTTTCTATTTCCAGCTCCTCTGTGACCATTGTGTGCTCCAGCCCCAAGATTCTTCTTCAGAGGATCCAGGGTGTGAGGAGCAGGATCCGTCAGTGAAAAACACAAAACAAAACACAAAGCTCTTCCGGGGGTGCTGAGGATCAGCAAGACCCAGAAATTACTTTTGGTTTTTTTTTTTTTTTTGAGACGGAGTCTTGCTCTTTCGCCCAGGCTGGAGTGCAGTGGCGCAATCTCGGCTCACTGCAAGCTCCGCCTCCCGAGTTCACGCCATTCTCCTGCCTCAGCCTCTCCGAGTAGCTGGGACTACAGGCACCAGCCACCACGCCCGGCTAATTTTTTGTATTTTTAGTAGAGACGGGGTTTCACCGTGTTAGCCAGGATGGTCTCCATCTCCTGACCTCGTGATCAGCCTGCCTCAGCCTCCCAAAGTGCTGGGATTACAGGTGTCAGCCACTGCGCCCGGCCCTGAAATGACTTATTAACCAAAATTACTTAAGGCCAGGAAATTGCCATTGTGTCAATACAATACATTCTACCTTATTATTTCTCAAAATATTAAAATAAAATATTACTTTTTATATAAAAAGTTAAAGGTTAAAGCCATACTTTTTATATGTTTAGGGACAGAGTTTCACTCCATCACCCACGCTGGAGTGCAGTGGTGTGATCACAGCTCACTGCCGCCTGAAATTCCCGGGCTTAAGAAATGTTCCCGCCTCTGCCTGCTAGTAGCTGGGATTACAGGTGTGCGCCACCATGCCTGGCTAATTTTTTATTTTTATTTTTTTGTAGAGATGAGGTCTTGCTATATTGTCTAGGCTAGTCTTGAACTCCTGACTTCAAGCAATCCTCCTACACTGGCCTTCCAACGTGCTCAGATGACAGGACAGGAGCCACTGTGCTTGCCCTAAAGCCAACAATTTTCAAGTGCTCCCCATAAGTGTTATAAGATAAAGTAAAATTAGTAATATTGAACAAAATTTCTTTTAAATATTTTTTTTTCTTAATGAATCCTTTAAAAGCCCTTTCCAAATCCTGTTTCTGTTCCTAGGTGTCATGGCAGCCCTTATGAGTAGTATTTGGGGTTGGGGTGTGTGTGTGTGTGTGTGTGTGTGTGTGTGTGTGTGTGATTTTGGTTTTTATAAATGGATTAACTCTCTCTGGGCACATTTGTTGTTTTCCTGATGGCAGCTGGCTTGCTTCCTCTTCCAATTCCTACGTTCAAGTAGCCAATTAGAAAGGTAGAATTTACTTTCACCAGATTGTAAGGTTCTTAAGGGCAAAATTACGCCCATCCCTTTCATTACTACATCCCAGCTGCATTTAATAGTCAACAACGTATGTGTTGACTGCTTGTTAAATGGATGCATAATGAATGAATGGGCAGATTTCCATTCTAGTAAGTGGGTCTGAACTTCATGTCAGGAGCGCAGGCCTTGCCTGTCTTTTCCTAACCAGAATGAAGTCCTTTGCCCTTTCAGAAGTAAGAAAATGTGCCTAACCCCCTAATAAAAAGCAGGTCTTAATGACATAACTATAATTTGAAAAGCTCATTGATAGCACTCCATAAATATGAGATCACATATCAATAAGTATTGGGTCACTGGGAACAGGTGTCTGGCCAGCTTGGAAATAGCCCTGTAACATAAGGAAATTGTCAGTTTCTGAAAACCTGGATTCTAGACATGTCTGTCACTAATTTAATTGTGCGAACATTTACTCTGCCTTTTGACTTTATGGGCCTCAGTTTCCCCATGTGCAAAACACTGTAAGGAGTAGGTTACACCACCTTTAGTATCCTTAGCAATCTAGGGAAACTTTATTATTATAAAATTTAAATCAAATGGCAAAAATGATAACATAAACCCAGTTATTTTTTGTAACAGGAAAAAAATGAGATGCCTATGGTCACCTATTGAGTTTACACAAAATGTATTTCTCTTTCTTCTGTCACTTTCTGTATTCTCATCTCTGTGTTTCTCTGTTTTTACCTTTTCAGTATCTTACAAACACTCCTATGAATTGCACTGGCCGTGTGATCCTGCACTCATCTATTCCTGGGATTATTTTCATTTCTAGACTCTAGATTGGGAAGATTAGACTCTGCACTGCGTTTATTTCTGGACCTCACGTCTACTGTAGTATCTGCCGCATGACAGGAGTGCAGGACAGTCTTTAAAATGACCAGAAGAATGAATGAATAAACATGTGAATGAAGGAGGCTGCCACGGAGAAAACACAACAGAAGCTTTCCACTACTCAGTATTTTGAAACACGAAAAAACTTCACCATACTTTACATTGTTATTAAATTGTGGCAAAATATACACAACATAAAAGGTACAATCTTAACCACCGTTAAATGTACAGTTAAGTGGCATTAAGTGTATTCACACTGTTTTGCAAACATAACCACCATCCGGCTCCATTACTTTTGCATCATCCCAAATTGAAACTCTGTCCCCATTAAACACTAACTCCCCATTTCCACCACCGCAGCCCCTGGCAACCACGGGACCTTGAGTTGGTTCCAGCTTTTGGCTGTTGTGAATAACGCTGCTATGAACATAGGTGCACAAAAGTCTGTTCCTGACCATGCTTTCTGTGCTGTTGGGTATATACCCAGAAGTGGGATGACTGGATCATCCAGTAATTCTACATTTAGTTTTTTAACTGCCCTTTGACACAGAGGCTGCACCATTTTACATTCCCACCAATAACGCACCCATTTCTCAACATGATTCCAATTTCTCTGAATCCTCACCACCACTTGTTGTTTTGGTGGTGTTGTTTTTTTTTTTAAATAGTAGCCAACCTAATTCTATAGCCTAATATGTGAGAAGTAGTATCTATCTCCCAGTAGTTTCAATGTGTAACTTTCTAATGATTAGTGATACTGAATGTCTTTTCATGTGCTCACTGGCTATTTGGTATAAGTAATATTTTCGATGAGGCCCTTATGGTAGTCAGCCTATATGTGCTCGAACTTCTTGCTCATACAATTCAGGTTCTGCATTGCTGCTCACCATGGTTTGCAGCTGGCATGCATTTGCATGGTTGACCAGTTGTCAGCCTGGTGCTGGTGGTTTGCATCTATCTCACTGGATTCTTGCCAAATGGAGAGTGGCCATGCTGGTGTCCCCATTGTAGAGATGACATTGGGACACACTCATGGACTTCGGCTAGATAGCACCACTAGTTACTGGCCCAGCTGTAGTTCAACGCCGGGTGTCTAACGCTCACATCATCTCTCAGCGTGAATGTGATAAACCACACAGACACTGCGTTGATAAACCACACAGACACTGACCATGAAGAAAAAGCAAAACCCCTAAATAATTGCAATATTCTTTAATATTTACACTCATCCTAAGTAAGAAGGAATCCTGAAAAAGAAATACAGATTGCAGGCAAGCCTTTCATCTCAGAGCAATCTGAACGCTCTTTCTACCCTAGACGCTTTATTTTATGCCTACACACAGCCCCAAAAAGTTATTTAAGTTTTAATACAGATGGTCCTTCAGTTTGATTTATGCTATTAAGTAAAATGCTGTTAAGCATAAAGGAGAAAAAAATAAAAGAACTAGTTAAGCACTTTTTTATTAGCCTTCAAGCATGTTCATTAACTATGCTGAGACTGTTTTGCGTAATGTATGCATTTGTGCATGTACATATAGTGCCATATAAAATAGATCATTTACCCAATAAATAGGAGCAGTGTCATCCCTCTCACTCGGCTGAGGAATCTATCCGTTTCTCTTATAAATCTAGGCTGCATTTGCTGTGCATGGGAATGACCTTCCATTAAGACGCATACATCTGGGCTTGGAAAAGGTCGAAGTGCCTTTTTAAGCAGAAAATTACTGAATCAGGATCGTTAGTAGCTCTGAGTAATCTTATTATTCAGCATTCCCCTCCCCGCCTCCCCACACCGTCTTAGAAACTGCATCAGGACTGAAAGCAGTTTCCTCGGCGGCTTCAGTCCTCACATCTGCTGGTTGTGCAGCCTCCTTGCATTCAGTCGACCTCAAGGACCGTGTTTTAAAGGAAACCTCGGATAATTTCCAGAGAGGCCCATCACACGCAGCTTTCTTCGGACATTCAGCAGCCAGTTCTCAGATAGTCTGGATTTGTTTGTGAAGCGGGTCCCTCCCTGATGTTTGTGAGTGAGACTGAGTTAATTCTATTTAGACCGGAGACCGTTGTGTTTCGGGTATCTCGTAAATCACGAACTGCACAGGGAGCTGAGCGTGGTCTCTCTCCACCTTCCTCCGCCCAGAGCCCTTGGCTACGGCAAGACCCTGCACCAGGCCTCCCAGCTGGGGAAGCAGCAGCTCAATGTGCTCCGCATGTGGCTTCCTCGCCTCCTGGTGAGCACATCCTCTTATGGGCTTAGTCATTCCTGTCTGAGAAAAATTAATAAAATACTAAATAGCATGAGAACAGCGAGACATTCATCTTGTTGTAGACCGTGATCACACAGCCAGGAACTGGGGTGAGCAGGGAGCTCATTTCCAGACCCTCGGGATGCCTGGAGGCGGCTGGACAGCACTGAGTTTCTTAGCAAAGTAGCTGTTGCTTAAAGAGCAAAAGGGCTACACAGGAAGGCGGCAGGCAGACTGGAAGATCAGTGTCCACTTCACACACATCCCTGACACGCAGCGACCTTCCCAAAAATGGGCTCCGTGTATCGTCAGGTCTGGTGAGATGAGGTGTCACCAGGTGTTCCAAATCAAAAATGCGTTTGTGCTGGGAATGGGGGAGCTTTCTAAAGTCAGATGCATCTGTGACATGGTGGAGGTTAACGGTGTTGAACAGAGCTCTTCAAGAAAACTTGTCCCACCCCACACGTAACCCCGGCCACACACAACCCCGGCCACACACAGCCGCTGAGCCAGGGTGTCTTGTGAATCATACGGGTCGGAATTAAGATGCTCATAAGGCCGGGGTCGGTGGCTCATGCCTGTAATCTCAGCTTTTTGGGTGACCAAGGCCAGCCAGAGCAACAGACTGAAAGCTCACCTCTACCAAAAAATTGTTTTAAAAAAATGCTCATTAAACGCAAAAACGGACACTGGATTTCTTAGTCTTGACATGAGAAAAGGAGTCAAAAATGCCTCATTGATGCGTTCCTACTGGTTACATAGTAAAGTGATAAGATTTTGAATGCACTGGGTTAAATACACCATTAAAATTGATTTTACCTTTTCCCTTTTTACTTTTATCAGTGTCGTTATGAGGAGATTTTAGTGGTACTTGTGATTTACCTTGTGTTTCTATTGGCCAGTGCTCAGACAGGACTTCTCACAATCTTTAATATGCCAAATTGCCTTGTGTGTCCCTAAGAGATGATGTAGCAGTCAGCATTTTCCAAACTATCTTGACCCCTACACTCTATCTTATAGAACATTTGTCAATCTCTCTGACACTACAACTTTCCACAGTCAATGGTTTCAGAAACCTGTCACAGCAACACTTGCATCTGAGGCTGGGTCCAGTTCAGACTCATCTACCTGCCACTTTCCATCTTCTGACAAATCCACAACAATTTTCTACGCATTTGCCTTATTTGTTAACTGAAATTATCAGATACAGCCGAGAGACCAGCAATATTGGGGATACATTTTTTAATGCTCAATTCATTCATCTTATAATCTGCTAAACAATATTCTTTCAATATTAAACATCAATATTTCTAAATATTTACACATTTTTACAGATATTTAAACACTCAGTACAAATTTGTCCCATTCAACTCTCTAAAACATTATTAAAACCCATTGTTGTATCTGTCCATTAGACACAATTATTTTAAATGTTTCAATCATCTTTAAAAGTGTACAGAAAAAGGTCAGATGAGGTGGCTCATGCCTGTAATCCCAGCACTTTGAGAGGCCAAGGTGGGTGGATCACTTGAGGTCAGGAGTTCAAGACCAGCCTGACCAACACTTGGTGAAACCCCATCTCTACTAAAAAGACAAAAAATTAGCTGGGTGTGGTGGTGGGCACTTGTAATCCCAGCTCCTTGGGAGGCTGAGGCAGGAGAATTGCTTGAACCCAGGAGGCGGAGGTTGCAGTGAGCTGAGATCACACCACTGCACTCCAGCTTGGGCTCCATGCTGAGTGACAGAGACTCTGTCCTTGCCGCCCCCAACCCCCACCCACCGCGCCCCCCCCACACCAAAAAAAAAAGTTACAGAAAAAATATTCGACTATCAAGTGAATTACAAGAGTCGTTGTTAGAAATATGCCACTCAGCTGGTTTCAAAAGTACTCACATTTCAACTCAACCTCAGTTAGGAGGTGGATTTTTACATATGTTGGATAGTTAAGTCCTGAGTTTGGCTGAACTTGGAAAGTATATTAGAAAAGTGGAATGAGCAAAGACCCAAAAGGAAAGAAAAACCACAGCCACATTTAGAGGATTGGGGAATGCCATGGCCTCCTAAACAGCAGGAGATGTGGGCAGGTGTCCTGTCTTCAAGGCCACCCTGGAAGACCTGGGGCCTCAAAGCAGCACTTTTGTGGGCTCACACCTGAACACTTCAGCAGAAAGACGCAAAGGAAAGATGTGTATGTAGTTCTCTCAGTAATTTTTTTTAAATGGTACCATAAAATCAATTTTTTAAAAATGCGTGTGTATGTTTTTAGCCAAAAAGCTCTAAGCCAAGCGTGTCCAACCCACAGCCTGTGGGCTGCATGTAAGCCAGAATGGTTTTGAATGACACCCAGCAAAAATTGGTACACTTTCTTAAAATATTATAAGATTCTTTGCAATTTTTTTTTTAGCGTATCAACTATTATTGTTTGCATATTTTATGTGTGGCCCAAGAAAATTCTTCTGCTTCCAGTGTGGCCCAGGGAAGCCAGAAGATTGGACACCCCTGCTCTAAGTATTTACTTGGACATCCACTGACAAACTAACATATTGAGGAGTTAAGTTCAAATGACTCTGGAATTTATGGGTTACCTTTCATTTTAAACATACACCGTTTTTAGCCTCAGAAGCAAAAAGGCAAGCCAAATGCTTTGTTTGAATTTTCCTGATCCTGAGGTATTTCGAAAGGAATTTACTTCCACTTTCGGCTACATTCAGTAATCCCCACCTAAGCTCTGCTTGAGTAAATCATTCTGAGAAGGACTTTTCCTGAACATGGATATGTTTTCTTCTAAAACACAAGGACATCTTCACAAAGCCAACTGGAGCAATTATAACTGAAAGGTGTCACCTGTCTCTTTAGCTCATTGGGGATCATTAAGTTGGCCCTAGCAGAGGCCTGCAGGACTTATGAGCTGGCTGGGGCTGCTACTGCTTCCGGGTCAGCTTTTATCCAACTCCGACATCTTTGCAAAGTCTCTTATCAGCCACTGAGATGAAAAAGTTGGTGTCTCGGCCGGACAGCCAGATTCAAATGTGGTCCCTTCTCTTACTGGTCACCGGGCTTTGACCAAGTCGGCCACCTGAGTGCCTTAGTTCCTTTATCTGAAAAGGCATGATGCCCATCTGAATCTGAATTTCAGATAAAGGGTGGATGGTGACTTCAGCAGAAGTATGTCCTGTGCAGTGTTTGTATTTTCATCTGCTAACTCTGCCACCCTGAACTAAAGCCCATGCTTCTCAAAACCAGATTCCAGAAGCCACGGTCTCATCCCGAGTCAACACAGTGTTCTCCCCTGCAAGTACAGCCCACACAATCCTGAGGGCTCAAAGCAAAGTGAAGACAGGAGCTCCTTGTTCAAAAAGCATTAAGGATCTCGAGAAAAGGGAAGCGGAACACTACTCCAAGCCCAGGACTCTGTATCAAGGCCAGATCCCTGCCTGAAGCCGGCTCTGCTCCATGCTGCCTACTGCTCAGCGGTGGAAAAGTTTGAGAGACTCTGGAGTATTTTATCTCCAGTGTCCTTGGAAATAAATGATTATTTAGGGCTTCTTTGATGGCCCATTGATTTTTCTACACTGGCTCCACATCTTTGTCCTTAGAATTCAGTGTTATTCCTTTATGTTCCTGAGCTGTGGAAATTAGAATGATAATTAACACAGCTCTGGTTTACAGAGCACTTACTGTCGACAATGACTCTGCTAGGACTTCCTTGTAAGTGGGTTTAATCTCTACAAGATGCCGGTGAAGTGGACATTATTGAGACAGCCCCCAGCACACACACAGACACCTGCGAGACACAAAAGCCAGGAGAGGGAGTCACTGACTCCCTCCATGAGCAGCTGATAGCCCCTCAGTGATAGTTCAGGGGACTTAGACCCAGTTCATCTTAGGTCCAAACCCTGTGTTTTATCTCACTCGGCTGTGCTGTCGAGAAAAGCTGATTGAGAAGCAACTGTCTTAGCCTCAATTCCCTGTCCTGTCACTTTTTAAAATAATATAGGAACTAATCTTAGAAAATGTTTTATCAATGAGCAAATTAAGGGCTGGCACCACGGCCCCGCTAGGGAAGATGCAGAGTCGACCTCAGTCCAGGCATCTGCAAAGACTCTGTGGCCCCCAGGGCCACCCTCCTCAAATCTAGGTCCCCAGCAGTGCAGGCCTGTCTTGCACAATTTTAGAATCTTCCTTCTTCTTCCGACTTAGCATGCATCTGTTCTTGTGTTTCTACTGCCCTTGTTAAAATACATGCAGCTTTGTTACCTGCATAATTCTTTCCATTTTCTAAGCTGGGAAGATCTCTGATAAGCATTCCTTTTAATTATTCATTAACATTTTCTGCCTTTGCTTATCAAAAAGTGGTGGTAAGCTTAAGAATTCTGATTTTTTTTTTTTTACCTGAAGCAAATCAGTGGCCCTGACTTTCCAACCTCTTCCTGCATTTTAGCTGCCTGTGAAGTCCAGTGACTGGGGCTCTCAAGGGACCTACTCCCGACCCCGGAGTCACACTGGAGGTGAATCTGGGACCTGGCACAGCTTCCCAAACTTCGCATCTATGAAGAGATTTTGGTTGGGCATGGCGGCTCACACCTGTAATCGCAGTGAGACCCCATCCCTGTCATAAAATCAAACAAAAACAGAGGTTCTATAGCTATGTTGGCAAAAGTCTCCATGTTCCGATGGCCAAATAAATTAACATGGGGCCAATTTGATGTTTATGAAGTAACAAGATCCTTTTAGAAAAGGAAGAATTGAGGAGGGGGAGGGGGGAAAAGAAAAAAAAACAGAAAAGGAAGAATTTTTAACTCAAATTAGGTTGATTTGAGCTGATGAGTTAACTGGCTCATTTTGCTATAACACATTATTTGTGTAGGACGGGCATTTTCACTACACAGCTCTGTGTGCAAAGAAGGAATTTTGGTAAACAGAGGCCATTTCTGATCAGTGCCTAAGTCTATCCTTTATCCAGAGAGCAATGTAGGTCTACCCTCTTCCTTACATAATTACTCTGTATAATAAGTCTTGTTCTTAACCACATTGCCGCACATTAGGTCTCCACTGAAGCCGGTGTTTGTACCAAGACACGGTACACACCCACTTCAGTGACAGAATCTCAGGTCTGCTCTGCAGGCCTTCTCATACAGGCTGACAGACACACCATGTGCCGTTTCCCTACTGACCAAAGTAAGGGTTTGTATTTTTCATTTTTATCTCCAGGACTGTCCACTAGTAATGTAGTTGCTCCAACGACAGGCACTACCTAAAACAATAACCACATGGCGGAACACCTCATTCAGGATGGCCAAGTCGTGAACATATGGGTTTTGTGGCTGAATTTTTCTCACTTATTAGATATATATAACATTCTTTCTTATATATGTTGAAAGAGTACCCTGTTATCTTGACAAGAGCTCTATAAAGCAAGAAGTCAGAAGAGAGAGGGGAGGCTGGGCACAGTGGCTCACACCTGTAATCCCAGCACTTTGGGAGGCTGAGGTGGGTGGATCACTTGAGGTCAGGAGTTTGAGACCAGCCTGGCCAACATGGTGAAACCCCATCTCTACTACCTGTAATGCCAGCTACTTGGGAAGCTGAGGCACCAGAATCACTTGAACTCAGGAGGCGGAGGTTGCAGTGAGCTGAGATCGTGCCACTGCACACCAGCCTAAGCAACAGAGTGAAACTCCATCTTAAAAAAAAAAAAAAAGAGGGGAAACCATGGCCAAGAATGAAATGATGCTGCCTGGGGCTGCTTTTTACCAGAGTTTTCTCACTGTCAACTTAGGAATTAACTTCCAGATTTCAGGAAATAAACAGAGGCCAAAATTAAAACAGACTAAGACCTGTTAGGGAAGGAGGGAGATGCTGGAAAGGTGTGGAGCCAGAGCCTCTTGTGTCTACGGAGAAGTGGATGAAGCCACCTGACTCTGCAGCTTCCGGGAAGAGGCTGAACACCAGGCAGGCACGGAGAGATTAGTGTGGGAGTCAGACAGACGGACCCAGCCACCCACCTTGCAGGAGTTAAACAATGGCTGGGGCTCAGAGAACAAAGCCCAAACCTGGTGCTCAGAGAATGAGAATGAAGCCCAAACCCGGTGCTTTGACGTGGGTCTCTCTGCCCTCCCACCAGCTCCTGCCTCTCAGGCCTCTGTCTCTCCCTATGCACAGGACGAGGCCGTTCTCTGAAGCTTCCTTATCTACCTAGATACCAGACCCCCAAAGGGGAACACAATTGCCTTCAGTCCTTTCCCAGAAATTTAATTAACCAGAGAAGATTAACTCTCATGTGACAGAGGAAGAGACTGAAAATTAAACACCACACCTGGAGCTCAGCTCAACTTTCTTCCAAACCATTGTTCATCGTCTGGTCCCATTCAGTCTCCAAATAGAATCGTCCAGTGTCTGAGCACTGGGTCCAGCCATTCCTTCTAAAAACTGCTTAGGCCAGGCGTGGTGGCTCACGCCTGTAATCCCAGCACTTTGGGAGGCCGAGGCGGGCGGATCACAAGGTCAGGAGATCGAGACCATCCTGGCTAACACGGTGAAACCCCATCTCTAGCCGGGCGTGGCGGCGGGCGCCTGTAGTACCAGCCACTCGGGAGGCTGAGGCAGGAGAATGGCATGAACCCGGGAGGCGGAGCTTGCAGTGAGCCGAGATTACGCCACTGCACTCCAGCCTGGGTGACAGAGCGAGACTCTGTCTCAAAAACAACAACAACAACAACAACAAAAACTGCTTACGACCCCTCAAAAATTATCACAGTTTCCCCATCTTCCCTTCCCCTATACTGTATCCCAAGAGTATAGAAGTGTGTGGACCTGGCTGGATTATTGGGTAATCATTCTCCTGGGATTCCTCTGTGCTGAGGCACGTTAAGTAAACTTGTATGCTCTTCCTCCTGTTAATCTGCCTATTGTTGGTTCATTTTCAGTGAACCTTTAGAGCTCAGAGGGGGAGCTTCCCCTTGGCTCCTGGAAAACCCTCAGGACTTTTTCCCCATTTATGAATAGGAACAAAAATAGTCCCCTTTCTTAGAGCCTGGCTGCAAACATTAAATGGGTCATTGTGTGTAGAGCGCACTGTATGCTTCTCTGCACGGAGAAAGTGCTGAGTAAAGTTCCGGTCTCCCCACAGCCCCCTCTACTGCCTCCCTTCACCTTAAGCAGCACAGCTGGTGGGTGTTCCGATATTCCAGAAGAAACTCTCTCCAATTAATCAACAGAAACGAATGTCTCTTTTGGACGTAGAGACATATTAAGAATTTAAAAACACACATCTTTGCCTGCCTTCCTGAAGGAAGATTGTAGGCTCAAGATCTGAGACAGGACAAGGGGGGAGTCAAGGGTAGGAGGGTTTCATGAAGCGGTGCTAAATACCAAGGGACAAGGTGTATATGAAACAGGACTAAAAATAGTCTATAAAGCCAACGTCACAGGAAAGAGAAAACCAGTGAGTGAGTGAGAGCGTTGATTGTGCATTGCTAAATTTACAGGAACAAATGGGGCATGCGCGATTATCTACGCTGGAACGTGGAATTGACGTCTCCAGGGAGAAGGAATGGATGGGGATTGAGGTCATCTAAGAAGGGCTTCCCTTAGCCGGGCGGGGTGGCGGCACCTGTAGTCCCAGCTTCTCGGGAGGCTGAGGCGTGAACCCGGGAGCTTGCAGTGAGCCGAGATCGCGCCACTGCATTCCAGCCTGGGCGACAGAGCCAGACTCCTTCTCAATAATAAAAATAAAAATAAAAAATAAAAAATGAAATAAAAGAAAAGAAAAGAAGGGCTTCCCTTGGCGTAGCTGTAGCTTCCAGGCGGGAGCCAGCTGGATAGGGTTTGTCCGTGTTTTGCTGTCCGGCCGCGTTAAGATTGCGGGACCCACCTGTGAAGGAGAAGCACTGAGACCAGAAAATGATACCATGAGCTGGAGGAGCTGGGTTAGGACGCAAGAAGAAGGTCGACGCCGGCTCCAGAAAAGACCTAACCGGGAGAAAACCGGAGAGCTGGCGCTGAAGGGTCAGGAGGCCTGCTGGGCCGCGCTGGAGAGGGAGACCTGCTGGCTTCCCGTTGAATTCGGTGACACTCTCACACAGACCGTTCATTCTCCCGACTAGCCCGGTTTCCCAAGAAAGAGCAGGCAAGAGGGAAGTTCAGGGCTGCGTGCTAAACTCTCTGTTATGTCAGGAAGAACTCAAATACCTGGGAAGAGGGACATCATACCCCATACAGAAGTGCAAAAATATTCATTCGAAATAGAATTTTAGTATTTATCAAAATGAAAATGCATTTCTTTTTTGCAAGTACCAGCTATAGCTCCATTTTTTATTTTCTGAAAATGAGAGCCCTCCAAGGATTAGGCCTCTGATGGGACCCGCCCCTCTGTGTGGTGTGGGGGCATGGGGGGCTTCGGTTACCCATGGCTTCTTCCGCAACTTCTGACCCAGGGGTGCTGCGTCGGTTCCTGACGGTCATGCTGTGTGCTGTCATTATTCTCATCTGTGCCCTTCAGTGCCCTCTCCAGCCACGATGCCCATTTCCCAGCCCTGGCGACGCCAACCGTGCTCTGCAATTGTAGGTGTCATTCGGCTCCATCCACACCGGGGGGCTCACAGTTTCCATAGCAACTAATGTATTTCAACCAGGGGGAAATGGAAGGTTCTCAACTATAAATAGAGTGAAAATTGAAGAAAATGAGGAGCAAAAACCAGATGCAGGTGACAGGCTGTGCCTGTGGGAGAGACAGGATTCGTATTTAGCACAAGGGCCACTGTTCAGGGCAGCACGCGGCCTTGTCCTGGTGCCGTTGTCAAATCCAGGTCAGCCTCATGCAGCCCTATTCCCATTCATCGAGTGCACACAAGTGCTCAGCTGAGTCCAGGGAATAGCCATCTCTCCAGATATATAGATATCTTATTTTTCACTAGATTAAGAAAATAGTTACAAAAGACTGCAACATTTTAATACTGGTATATGCAAATTACCACGGATAATACAACTTAGGGCTGAAATAAATGTCCTGCTAAATGACCCATTGTTGCTTAAGAAAAAGACAAAAAAGGAACAAGAAGGGCTCTATGATTAGTAGGCAGTAGGCTGACGTGGGTGTCCCGTAGGATGTGACCTGAAGCAAAGTTGCTTAAGCATGTGCAACTGACCTCACAGCAGAGCAAGCAGAAACAGCCCAGCATCTAAATGACTCACTGGGGCGTCTGCAGCACTGTTTTCTTTACAACTGCCTTTATGCATACTGTCTGCCCTAGAGGGGGGAATAACTGCAATTCACATCATTGATTATTCAGACAAATCACAGAATCACAGATTTGGTGGAGGCCTTGAAAGATCACCTAGTTATCTCTCCCACTCCAGGCAGAAATGTATTGGAATCTCCGAGATAGACTGGTTTCCGTCATAATCAATTATCTATCCTAACAAAAACTTCCAAAGATTCCGCACCCTCCTAGTTCCTCAGAAGGTGATTAGTATGCTCTTGCTTTTAAGGATTTTAATCCAGATATTTGTTGTGGGTTAAACATAATCCCAGCCTCCTCAGTGAATTATTTACCAAAACCTTGTGGTCACCTTTTCTACTACGTTTTAACTCAGCTCTTGTTATTTTATTCTCAGACATATGGACACTAGGTGTTCGTTGTTTTTTGCCTATCACTTCACATATTTGCAACGATTACTGAATCTCCCAGGGTTCACAGAGACATGATTTTATGACAAATAAAAATATTCACAACAGGAAGTTAACTGAAAAATATAAGCTCATATTTCTGGGGAAAACAGCAATAAAGGAGAAAACAAGGCAGTTAAATAATTATATCCTAGCATAGAAAGAGAAGACTGGAAGATTTTACACTCAAACATGAAGAGTTGCTATCTCTGAATGCTTGAAGGAAGGGTTCAGGGTATTCTATTGGTCTTTTCCAATGTTTTAAAAACTGTCAACATACTTTGGAATAATAGCATCATTGTCATAATACTAAAAAGTAGCTCAATAAAACAGAATAGAGAGACTTATCGAGGTCAAAGACTGGGCGAGCATCAGAACCTGGGTTCAAACGCAGGTGGTCTGATCCCAAATTATGGGGTTCCCGGCCTAGTGAGTCCTGTCGGGCCCACCTGCTCCAGCCCAGGGAGCCAGGAGAGTGGCTTAACTTCCCTCCCTGAACAAGAGAATCTTTCCAGTGAGCCTTTCTCCATTCCCAGACTCCCTACTGGAATAAAAATGTACAGCCTAAATTACCACATAGCTCAACAGAGGTTAATATACGAAGATCTCATTTTAGCCAACAGGATCACATCTGGCCATCTGCAGGGCTATGGTTAAGGTTGTATTTGAAGAGGGAGAGGATGGGGAATCATGGCTACAGCTTTATTAGAAACTGATTTGTCCTTTTTCAAATTGTAATCGTTGTTTTATTTTTTCATTTTTTAACAAATTGCCACTTGCAATGCAAATATAAGGCAAATACAAGAAATCCTGACTTAATACTGGCTAAATGCTAGGCAGACTATTTGATTTAAATTAATACATCATGTGAATCTCACATGATTTTCCACCAAAGGGATATGCCTAAATTCATTCTCTTACACATTCCTTGTTTTTTGTTTGTTTGGTTGGTTTGGGACTGTTATTTTATTTTTCCCTCTTTGGCACTCCAAGCCACATTTTTATTCTGACAAATGGGTAGATACATTGTTCAGTGCTAGATAAGAAAGCAAATGTGATGACCAGGAAGATGAGTGTTGACAGCGGGAACACCAGCTCCAGAAACAACCAGGGCACAGACGCAGGGGATCGTTCTTATTTATCCTTTGCTAATTGTTTATATTGATACATAAGAGATGCACATATTTTCAGGGCACATACATTCATATCACATGGAAAGATCAAATCAGTGTAATTAATATCCAACAGCTTAAATGTTTGTCTTTTATTTATGTTAGAAGCATTTAAATGATTATCTTCTAACAGTTTTGAAATGTACAACAGATAATTGTAAACTATAGTCACTGTACTGATCTAAGGAGCACTAGGTGTTAGCCCTTCCTTAGCTGCATATATTTATGCCCATGAATCAAACTCTCTTCATTCTGCCCCTCACCACAGGCTCACTCGTCTGCTTCATAGGAGAGCCAGGAATTAGATATAGTCAGGGGTATGCAGATGGGTGTTTAACAACCCTCTTCACAGAAAGAGAGGGAAAAGGAGAGAGAAGGGTGAGAGATGGAAGGAAGGAAAGAAGGAAGGAAGGAAGGGAGGGAGGGAGGGAGGGAGGGAGAGAAGGGGGAGGGGAAAGGAGGGGAGGAGAGGGGGAGGAGGGAAGGGGAGGGGAGGGGGAGGAGGAGGGGAGGGGAGGGGGGAGGAGGGGAGGGCAGGGGAGGGGGAGGGGGAGGAGGGGAGGGCAGGGGAGGACGGGAGGGCAGGGGAGGGAGGAGGGGAGGGCAGGGGAGGGGGAGGGGGAGGGGGAGGAGGGGAGGGCAGGGGAGGGGGAGGGGAGGGGAGGGGAGGGGAGGGGAGGGAGGGGGAAGGGGGGAGGGGAAGGGCAGGAAGGAAGGAAGACAGCCTGCTTCATGGAATTTGTCCACTTGTATGGTAGGCTTTGGCATTTGTCCACCATTTGTCCACTATTGCCAATTCCCCCTACCAAGGTGCCGTTGCTGAACCCAGAGTGCGGAGATGCACGCAGCTGGCCCTCGTGAGTCTGTGTGAGCTGCCATCAACACATCACTGGACACAATTTCATTTTTTTTTTTGTCTCTTGCTGAGGATTTCCTGAATTTCAGCCTATCTTTACAAAAACAAACAGACAAAAAGCTGTATATAATCTTAGAAAGCGCATTATTATGAGTCAAAGAATATCTAAATGAATTAAAAAACCCATGCTGTGTTCAAGGATTGGAAGGTTTAACGTGGGAAAGATGCCATTTCTCCCCAGATTGATCCCCCCCAATTCTTATAAAAAATCCCAGCACAAGACTTGGTAGACAACGACAAGTTTATACTAAAGTTTACACGGAAAGATGAAAAAACTGGAACAATTCAAACAATTTTGGGGGGAAAAAAATGGAAGGACGCACTTTGCTTGACCTCAAGACTTATTCTGCAGTGGTCATAATCGAGACTATGATATGGGTGGACGGACAGACACATGGCCCAAGGGAACAGAGCAGAAACCCCAGAAATAGAACACAAAAATACCAAATGGATTTTTGTCAAAAGAGCAAAAGCAATTTAGTGGAGGGAGGATAGTTTTTCCAAAAATAAAAAGTAATAGCAGACATTGGGATGGCTTTCACCTCTTGGCTACTGTGAATGACACAGCTGTGAACATGGGTGTGCAAACACCTCTTCAAGGTCCTGCTTTCAGGTTTTTTTTTTTTTTTTTTTTGCATTAACAAAATGTGGTCTACATGTACAAGGAAATACTGTTCAGCCTTAAAAATGAAATAAATTCTGACACATTATACAACACGGGTGAATCTTGGGAACATTACACTAAATGAAATAAACCAGTCACAAAAGGAACAATATGACGTGATTCTATTCATATGAGGCATCTAGATTTGTCAAATTCATAGCAACAGAAAGTAGAAATGTGGTTACCAAAGAATAGGGGGGATGGGAAATTGGGAATTATTGTTTAATGGGTACCAAGTTTCAGTTTGGAAAGATGAAAAAGTTCTGGAGGTGGATGGTGGTGCTGGTTGCACAACAATGTGAATGTAATTAATGCCCCTGAACTGTACAGTTAAAAATGCTTAACGTGGTCAATTGTATAGTATGTGTCTTTTAACACAGATTTTTTAAATGGTGCTGGAGCTATTACATATATAAGATAAAAGCAAAAAAAACAACAACAACAACAACAAAAAACAGACCTTGGCCTGAAACTTACACTGTAAAAACATTATTTAAAAATAGATTACAAATATAAATATAAAATAAAAACTGTAAAACTTTTAGAAGAAAAAATAGAAGGCAATCTTCAGGAACTAAGTCCAGGCAAGGAGTTCAGAAACATGACGCCAAACACATGAACCAAAAGAAAAAAAACGATAGTGGGCTTTATCGAAATGTAAAATTCTGTGCTCTAAAATTCCCTGTTAACAGGATGAAAAGACAAGCTACAGATTGGAAGATATCATTTGCAGACCTCATATCTGACAAAGACGTTGTATCTAGAATCTAAAAAGAACTCACAAATCTCAACATTAAAAAAACAAGCAACCCACTTAGGGAACATTTCGCTGAAAGGGAGACACAGATGGTAAATAGCCCCATGGAAAGATGCCCAACAGCATTAGCCATTGGGGTGTGCGAATAAAAAGCACAATGCAGTAGCATGACACTCCTATCAGGACATTTAAAATAAAAGATGGTCATAACACCCAGTGCTTGTGAGGATGTGGAGAAATGAAATCACTCACGCATGGCTGCCGGGAATGAAAATGGAGCAGCTATTCTGGAAAACAGGTTGGCAGTTGCTTGCAACTCCAGGCATGTGCCTGCCATGTAACCCAGCAAGGGTATTCCAGGGCATTGATCCCAGAAAATTAAAACTAACCCACACAGCAAAGCTGTGCATGAATACTTAAGGCAGCTTTCTTTGTAACAGCAAAAAAAAAAAAAAAAAAAAACTGGAACAACATAAATTTCCTGCAGTGAGTGAAAGGTTCTACAAACCATGGTTCATCCACAGAGCAAACCACTATTTTAGCAATAAAGAGGAACAGACTCATGACCAGCGCCGCAACCCAGACGGATCTCCAGGGCATCAGGCCTGGTGACAAATGTCAACCTCAGAAGGTTCCATATTGTGTGATTCCATTTATAAACATTCTCAAAATGACAGTAGAGATGGAGAACAGATTCGTAGTTGCTCAGGGACAGGGACTGGGGCTTGGGAGCCAGACATGAAAGGCCAGCTCAAGGGATTTCTAGTGGGGCTGGAACAGGTGTGCATTTTGATTGTGATGGTGGTTATGGAAATCCAGCAAGGGATAAGACTCTGCCAGATATCACACACACACACACACACACACACACACACACACGCAGTCAAATGCATGTAAAAACTGGTAAGTGCTGAATTAGGTCTGTGTCATCCAGCTAATGTCCACATCCTGGCTTTGAACTTGTACTTTGACCTGGAACTTGACTTTGTGACAGAAGATGACATCATGGGGGAGGTGGGTGAAGGGGCTCTACGAATTATTTTTACAACTTCCTGTTACTCTGTAATTATTCCAAAATACAAAGTATTTTTTCCTTTTAATTTTAGTTGACATATAATAAGGATGCGTATTAATGGGTTACAGAGCAATATACAATGCATAACGATCAAACCAGGGTAATTAGCATATTTATCACCTAGAATATTTACCATTTCTTTGTGATAACATTCAAAATCTTCTCTTCTAGTTTCTCAGAAATATATATTATTGTTGACCATGTTCACCCTACAGTGTTATAGAACGCTAGAACTTATTCCTCCCATGTAGCTACAGTTTCAAAATACAAAGTACGTTTTTTAATCACATTAAAAAGCAGTAGATGCAAACAGCCAAATGAATGATAGTGACAGCATCTATCAAAGTTAATTGGACCGAAGATAATTATTCCTCTTCTTCCCCAACCCTTCTCATTTTGCAATCTTAAAGTTTTTTAATGATTAAAAATGTTCAGAAACAAATACGTTTATTTAAAACACATATATCGGGTCCAGGCAAGGTGGCTCATGCCTATAATGCCAGCACTTTGGGAGGCTGAGGCAGGAGTGACTCTTGAGCCCAGGAGTTGAAGACCAACCTGGATATAACATAGGGAGACTCCATCTCTTTAAAAAAATTAAAAAATAAAAATAAATTAGGCGGGCGTGATGGCACATGCTCATAGTTCCAGCTACTCTGGAGGCTGAGGTGGCAGGAGCCCTTGAGTCTGGGAGGTCGAAGCTGCAGTGAGCTGTGATCGCACCCTGCACTTCAGCCTGGGTGACAAGAGTGAGAACCTGTCTCAGAAAAATTAAAATAAAAATTGATAAATGAATAAACGTGTGTGTAAATCTAGGGTTTGTAGAGCCTGTGCAGGGGCCCCAAAGCCCACCTGCAGATTTAGCTGGATCCCAGGAGCAGATGAGATGAGATTCTCCAGAGAGCAGCTGCTGAGGCACACACACCTCCTTTCTATTTGCAGTTAGCTGTTCTTTCCAGCCCCTTCTTTGGCTCTTCTTGGAGGCGGTCTCAGGCTTACACCCTGGGGCCTGGCACTGCCTTCTCAGCTGTGGGGCTGTCACAGCATCTCCCACCCTCCTTCCCTAGCCATATGACGACCTCTGGCAGCACGGCCCCATCCTGCTGGCAGCCCCGAGCTACAAAATCGAATGAATAATAACCTTCTGATTCAGAGCTGTGACTCTCTTGCAAGAAGCAAGTGGCACATTCTTCACTAAGTGTTAAAATATGGTCAGCGCTACAGATATTTTTTGAGTGGAGACAGGTTGCAGAAAAGGCATTCAAATGACACCAAGAGACCCTCTTGTGAAATGTATTCTGCAAGCCAACTCTCTCTTCCTGTTATGTTTGCATGTGGATTTTAGATGAATAGTATTGTCATGATTGCCATCGCTACTCAAGCCACCTGCAGATAGCCAGGAGGGTGTCCCACCTCAGTTAACCTGACCGGAGAGGCCAAGGGAATGGAAGCTCCTACCCCTGTGGAGACACTCTAATTGTGGAAGCAAAAGGGGATACAGAGGCAATGTCTTAGGTCTCAATGTTTATCTTCCAAGCCGTGGCTTTCAGAAGCTATGCATCTAAAATCTTTCAATGGATAATGAAACAGATTTCCTCTGACCTACCGGGAAGATCCACCATCAGTAGCTCACACAGATTCTCCACCCAGCGCTTCCCTGCACAACGTGCAATGATATAATTACCTTCTGTGCCAGTCAGTCCTCGGAGATGCAGTTGGCACCGAGCACAAAGCGCCACTAGACAGCCACATGGCCCTCCCTCTCCCACTGGGATATTTTTATTCAGAAATTTCAGTGCCGGCTTCGGTTTTTGGCTGCTGGATTCCTGAATCTGTCTTGCGGGGCCTCCTGCCCGCGGTAAATCTTCGGAGCAGCCTTTGGATAAGGGAAAATGATTCATAATGGAACCAAAGAGATTCTTTTAATGAATTTGCCCCAGGGGGATACCAAGCTCTTTTTATGATCAAATTTAATGAATCATAATGAATTTCATCATATGAAAATGATGTGTCTATACCATAAAGGAGCCACAAAGCTCACTGGCCCAGACTCAAGTGGGAAGAACAACAGGGAAACTATTTGTAAGGAACATAGAGGGGCACGAAGTAAAACAGTTTGAGTGGATTTTAAAAATTACCAATGAGGTGTATAAATATAGCGCACATGAGCTCCAAAGTAATTTTCCACAAAAATGCTAATAATACGTACAAGTTACAGTAGCCTTCTATAAGGGCTCTTAAAGCCTTTTTTCTCAACTTTGTTTTTTAGAGTAAAGAATTTCTTCCCTTTAAGATGTGATTCAAATGCCTACTGCCTGACAAAGCCTTCTCCAGCTCCCGCACCAAGTCCTCGAATATCTGGGCTTCTACAGCCCTGATTCCCAGGTCTACAGGAGCCTGAGCCCAGTGTTGTGTCTCCGCCATCAGACCCAGTCTTGAGTCTCTACACTCAGGACATGTGAATTGTAGCAAGAGCTGGCGAGTTCTTCCTCCTGGCCCCCTGCAGCATCGGGCCTGGTGCTTCCCTGATCTGTGGGTTACCCAGCCCTGTCCATAATAGGATGCAGTGCGGCTGTGAAACATCCCTTAGACACACAGCGTTGGTGGGTACCTGTTCTACACAGCAGGCAAGACACAAGCACAACTCATCCAAGACAAATCAGGGAAATGGGCAAAGCCAGGCAGCAGAAAGAGCTCAAGGAGAGAGAGTCTGTCTTCTCCTTCTGTTTCTCTTCCTCCTCCTCCTCCTTCTCCTCCTTCTTCGATGGAGTCTCGCTCTGTCACCCAGGCTGGAGTGCAATGATGGTGTGATTTCAGCTCACTGCAGTCTCTGCTGCCTGGGTTCAAGTGATTCTCCTCCTGCCTCAGCCTCCCAAGTACCTGGGATTACAGGTCTGAGCCACCACATACAGCTAATTTTTGTATTTTAGTAGAGATGGGGTTTCACCATGTTGGTGAGGCTGGTCTTGAACTCCTGACCTCAAACAATCCACCTGCCTCGGCCTCCCAAGATGCTGGGATTACAGGTGTGAGCCACCACGCCCGGCTGAGTCCGGCTACTTCTGAGGTTCAAGTGATTCCACTTGACCCAGGCACAGAGCAAAATGGAGGAGGGAAGAGGCGTGAAGAGTGGGGAGAAATGAACCAGTGAGATGCATGTGGGCCCACTGGTTGGGAACCCATGTGCCAGGCTGCCCAACTGGAGTTCATCCCCGCGCAAGGCATGGACTGCAAGGTGCACCGGGGGGCGGGTGATCCCAGTCACAACCTTGGGGAAGAGCTGGAGCTCTGGGAGGAGATTTGGGGTCTCTGCTATTTCACCACTTACAGAACTGGAGAAGTGGGTATTGGTGCAGCAGCTCAGGAAGTAGACAATGTCCTTGAGTGGAAAACTGGTTTCAGCAACCTCAGCTGACCCACTCTGCCAGTGCAAATCTGTACTGGTTTTGCTGTGGCATCTTTACAATGCCCTATTCTGCTTGTTCAGTACAACTTCAGGCCATGCTAACGATGCAGCTGGTTTTAAAACAGAAGAAACTAGGAAAAAGTGGCACAGTCTGTTGGGTCTGTGAATGCAGCAAAATGAAGGCAATTCTATACAAGAGAAGAGCTGTGGTAATATTCATTGCATGTAGTACATCCCCATTTTATACAGAAGAGGTAATAATCTTCATTTAAAACAACAGTTTCGTACTCTCCTAGTTAAATAAATGTTGAGCAAGTTTGAAAAAAAAAATAGACTTAAGGGGTTGCCAAACTATGGCTTAAGGGGAGCATTTGTACATCTTGAATAAGTGCTGCTAAAAGAAAAAGGAATTTTTTTTTTTTTTTTTTTTTGAAATGGAGTCTCGTCCTTTCACCCAGGCTGGAGTGCAATGGCATGATCTCAGCTCACTGCAACCTCCACCTCCTGGATTCAAGTGATTCTCCTGCCTCAGCCTCCTGTGTAGCTGGGATTACAGGCACCTGCCACCATGCCCGGCTGATTGTTGTATTTTTAGTAGAGACAGGGTTTTGCCATGTTGGCCAGGCTGGTCTAGAACTCCTGACCTCAGGTGATTCACCTGACTCGGCCTCCCAAAGTGCTGGGAGATAAAGGCATGAGCCACCACGTCTGGCAGATAAAGGAATTCAATGGGATGTTATAAGATATGGGATTGACAAGATCAAATCTCAATTTTAGGAAGATGGATATGGAAGGACCAAGGAAGTAGTTGGAGGATCCAAGGCAGGGAATGAACGGAACCAACGGCGCCCAGCTGGGAGAACTGCAGGGTCACTCCAACAGCCACCCGAGCCACTGCGGGTGTTACTGTCATCCCCTGAGGTCACTCCAGCAGCCACCTGAGCCACGGCAGGTGTTACTGCCATCCCGAGGCAGAGGCCACGCAGGGCCAGAGCTCTCGGACACCCAACATGGCTGGAGCCATTGGAAACTCAGCTGTCTGGGTGGAAAACAGAAGGTGGAATATTTCCCACTTTCTTATAGATGTTTCAACCACAAACATTTTGCTCCTCAGTATGTGTAATTTCTATCTGCACACTTGATAAATGTAAGGTTATTTTTATGTTGTATCTGCATTCCCATATCTTTTTGTTTGTTTTTTGAGATGGAGTCTTGCTCTGTTGCCCAGGCTGGAGTGCAATGGCGTGATCTCAGCTCACTGCAACCTCCACCTCCCCGGTTCAAGCGATTCTCCTGCCTCGGCCTCCTGAGTACCTGGAATTACAGGTGTGCACCACGATGCCCAGCTATTTTTTTTGTATTTTCAGTAGAGATTGGGTTTCACCATGTTGACCGGGCTGGTCTCAAACTCCTGACCTCAGGTGATTCACCTGCCTCAGCCTCCCAAAGTGCTGAGATTACAGGCGTAAGCCACCACGCCCGGCCTTAGAAGATCTTTTTGAAATCACTGTGATAAGGAAATGCCAGCTTGACCACCTTACTCGGGTGTCCCTTCCTAGCAGGTACGGAAAGGAAAATAAAGCATGTGCATTTCCTGTGGCTGCCCAACAAATCACCACGAAGTGTGTAGCCATGTGCTCTCACCGTGCTGGAGGCCAGGTGTCCAAAGTCAAAGTGCGGCAGGGCCACACCTGCTCTGAGGCCTCCAGGGGAGAATCCCTGCCTCTCTCAGCTTCTGGCAGATGCAGCCACTCCCGGAGTCCCCGCCTGGCCCCTGCCTCTCTCTGTTCCCTGCCTGTGCTCACACAGCTTCCCCCGTTTCTCTGTGTCTTCACGTGACAGCGTTGGATTAAGAGCTACCCTAATCCAGTGTGACCTCATCTTAATTTAACTAATGGGATGGACAAAGACACTGTTTCCAAACAAGGTCACACTCTGAGGTCCCAGATAGGCATGGATTTGGGAAGGACAGTGTGAACAAATTACGAGTCTTTCAGGTCTTTGCCTGGATTCTCCTTTCTTGACTTTCCTTTTTTTTTTTTGAGACACAGCCTTGCTCTGTTGCCCAGGCTGGAGTGCAGTGGTGCGATCTCGGCTCACTGCAAGCTCCGCCTCCTGGGTTCAAGCCATTCTCCTGCCTCAGCCTCAGGAGTAGCTGGAATTACAGGCATGTGCCACCACACCTGGCTAATTTTTTGTATTTTTAGTAGAGATGAGGTTTCACCCTGTTGGCCAGGCTGGTCTACGAACTCCTGACCTCAGGTGATCCGCCCACCTCGGCCTCCCAAAGTGCTGGGATTACAGGCGTGAGCCACCGTGCCCAGTCTCCTTTTTTTTATTCACAGGCAGCTCGCTGCTGCTCTTGCTCCCCTGGTTCCTGCGAAGAGATCATGCCCCGGCAGTGCCTGGCAGCGCCTCGCGGAGAGCCCTGAGACACACTCAAAGGGTGCAGAATCCTGACAGGCACATCCGGGCACTGCTAGAGGCAGCTCATGGGGCTCCCGGGAGTCCAGCATGGCACCCCCTCCCAGCACCACTCTCTGCCGTCGCGCTGGCAGCCTGAGTTAGCGATGGTGGGCACGTTTACACCACGGAGACTGGCAAATGCCGCTACTCAGAACTTTCAAAAATGCTTCTGAGCCAGTGTAGCAACTCAGCTCTGGACACATCCTATGTCTCAGTTTGGTTATCTGTTGCATAGAACAAAATACCCAGTGAGGAAATTTTTTTTTAAATGAATTTATTTCTTCCAATTACGAAGGCCGTGAAGTTCAGGGTCAAGCAGCCACATCTGGCAAAGGCCCTCTTGCTGGTGGGGGCTCTCCACAGAGTCCTGAGGGGGCATCTCATGGTGAGGTGCTGAGCATGCTGGCCCAGCTCTCTCCTGTTCCTGCAGAGCCACAGCCCCTCTCCTGTGATTACCCACTAATCCATGAGTGGATTAATCCATTAACCCTTGAAGACATTAATCCATTCTTCAAGACAGACACTTCATAATCCAATCACCTCTTAAAGGCCCACCTCTCAATACAGCCGTGTTGGGAATTTTGCGTGAATTTGGGCGGGGTGAATATCCAAACCTCAGCTCCCTAATACACTGCATGGCTTCATCTCCTGACACGAGAAAGCTTGGCTCCTCCCAGCTCTGGTGGCCATTACAGACAAATTCTGGTTGCTGCCTATTCTTCATTCAACCTACGGGTGCCTGAGTTCTAATGACGCCAGCACTAGGCCATAGGCAGGCGCTAGAAGCCTGCAGAGCCATGGAACACAGCCCCAAGCTCCTGCCCACAGCTGTCCCCAGCACTGCTCCTGCCTCTGCCCACCTCAGCACCTTGAGAGCTATGGGGTCGCCCACATCACTGGATGATTCCACCCAGAGGTGGTGTATTAGTACTCTCTAGAGGGACAGGACTCATAGGATAGATGTATATATGGAGGGAGTTTATTAAGGAGCATTGACTCACACGATCACAAGGTGAAGTCCCACAATAGGCCGTCTGCAAGCTGAGAAGCAAGGAAGCCAGTCTGAGTCCCAAAAACTCAAAAGTAGGGAAGCCGATAGTGCAGCCTTCAGTCTGTGGCCAAAGGCCTGAGAACCCCTGACAACCCACTGGTGTAAGTTCAAGAGCTCAAAGCTGAAGAACTTGGGGTCCAGTGTTCAAGGGGAGGAAGCATCCAGCACGGGAGAAAGATGGAGGCCAGAAGACTCAGCCCGTCCATTCCTTCCCCATTCCTCTGCCTGCTTTTATCCTAGCCATGCTGGCAGCTGATTAGATGGTGCCCACCCAGACTGAGGGTGGGTCTGCCTTTCCCAGCCCACTGACTTAACTATTAATCTCTTTTGGCAACACCCCCACAGACACATCCAGAATCAATACTTTGCATCCTTCAATCCAATCAAGTTGACACTCAATATTCAACATCACAGACAGCAAAGCAGTGGCACAGGACCCAGGTCTGGCTGGCCATTGTGTTTTCTTTGGCCCATGCAGTATTTTAATTGAAATATATACCATTTTTTTTAATTGAGGGAATTTCCATTTTTAAAAACCTAAACTCCTGAGTTCTTGATAATCTGGAGGTGTGTCCCCGCCCTCCCATGTCAGTGCTCATCTTTAGAGCAGAGAGACGGCTTTCTACTGCAGCCGACCGTGTGGTCCTCAGCCAGCTAGTGCTCCAGACGTTGAGAGTCTGCTATGCACAGCACTCACCCCTCCCGTGTCCACTCCCATGTCCACACCCACCAGCCCTGAGGGATTGAATTTCACATCAACAGGCAAACTCTCTTCCCTGCATCAGTCCCCATCTCCATACCACCACCACCTTCTCCAGAAAGGAAGTTCTTCTCTATCTCACCCAATACAGCCTCCTGAGTTCCAATTAGAGAAAGTTAAAGTCTTAGTTCAGTAGGACACTGGTGATGTCTCCCCACACCCAGATGCAAACGGCATCACCTCACTTGCAAACTCATGAATGATGGAGCTTCCATCTTGTCCAACAAGTAACATGGCTGGTCTACCTACATCACCACCGAAAGTTGGTCAACATCCGTTCACTGCATTCTTCCACCCAGAACATGACATTTGTCAACAACCAACATTTCTGTCCCCACAGGTCATGTGCATCACTGAGTGCCACTTCCACTGCAGAAGTCAGGGGGTACCTGGGGAATTGCAGCCTGCCCAAGAGATTCATCAGAACATCCTTCCCTGAGAAATGACAGTGCCCTTCATGTACAGCCCACCGCCAGACACGAGAAAAGGCATCTCTGACCAGACAGCTCGCCAGCTGTGTGTTGAGTTTAGTACATATTAAATGACCGCATTGTAATGTAGAAGATTGCTCCTTGGAACCACGCAAGGTCGAGGGCACTATTGACCCCACAGATCTTTGACTCCCGTGGGCACCCGATCCTCTTTGCACAGCTTCCTGAAGCCTCCTGAGCCCACCCTAATTCCACAGACAGCTCCTTGGACCCTACAGTCTGGAAAGAGCAGCCTGACCACGTTGCTGCAGGACTCTCCCACATAACCACCTCCCACTCCACTCCGGGTGCTTTGTGCCCTGGAAAGGATGGAGCCTGAGAGAATGTGCGTAGAAGTTTCCCTCCCACCTCAGCAACTGCCTAGTGTTGACAGGTGACAGCGTGCTGGCAGCCCTCACAGCCCTTGCTCTCGGTGCCTCCTCGGCCTTGGCACCCATTCTGGCCATGCTTAAGGAGCCCTTCAGCCCACCACTGCACCGTGGGAGCCCTTCTCTGGGCTGGCCAAGGCCGGAGTCGGCTCCCTCGGCTTGCCGGGAGGTGTAGAGGGAGAGGCACAGGCAGGAACCGGGGCTGCACATGACACTTGTGGGCCAGCTAGAGTTCTGGGTGGGCGTGGGCTTGGCGGCCCGCACTCAGAGCTGCCGGCCGGCCTGGCAGGGCCGGGCGCAGTGAGGGGCTTAGCACCCAGGCCAGCAGCTGCAGAGGGTGCACCGGGTCCCCCAGCAGTGCTGGCCCACTGGCGCTGTGCTTGATTTCTCATCTGGCCTTAGCTGCCTCCCCGTGGGGCAGGGCTTGGGACCTGCAGCCCGCCACGCCTGAGTCTCCCCACCAACCCCCCTGCCGTGCACTCCTGCGCTGCCCGAGCCTCCCCAACAAGCGCTACCTGCTGCTCCACGGCGCCCGGTCCCATCGACCACCCAAGGGCTGAGTTCAAGCACACTGCCCGGGACTGGCAAGCAGCTCCACCTGTGGCCCCGGTGCAGGATCCACTGGGTGAAGCCAGCTGGGCTCCTGGGTCTAGTGGGGACTTGGAGAAACTTTATGTCTAGCTAAGGGATTGTGAATGCACCAATCGGCACTCTGTATCTAGCTCAAGGTTTGTAAATGCACCAATCAGCACTCTGTGTCTAGCTCAGGGTTTGTAAATACACCAATGGACACTCTGTATCTAGCTAATCTAGTGGGGACTTGGAGAACTTTTGTGTCTAGCTCAGGGATTGTAAATGCACCAATCAGCACCCTGTCAAAACAGACCAATCAGCTCTCTGTAAAATGGACCAATCAGCAGGATGTGGGTGGGGCCAGGTAAGAGAATAAAAGGCTGCTAGAGCCAGCAGTGGCAACCCTCTCCAGTCCTGTTCCGCGATCTGGAAGCTTTGTTCTTTTGCTCTTTGCAATAAATCTTGCTGCTGCTCACTCTTTGTGTCCACACTGCCTTTATGAGCTGTAACACTCACCGCAAAGGTCTGCAGCTTCACTCCTGAAGCCAATGAGACCATGAACCCACCGGGAGGAACGAACAACTCCAGACGCACTGCCTTAAGAGCTGTAACACTCACCGGGAAGGTCTGCAGCTTCACTCCTGAAGCCAGCGAGACCACGAACCCACTGGGAGGAACAAGCAACTCCAGACGCGCCGCCTTAAGAGCTGGAACACTTACCACGAAAGTCTGCAGCTTCACTCCTGAGCCAGCGAGACCACGAACCCAGTGGGAGGAATGAACAACTCCAGACGCGCCACCTTAAGAGCCGTAACACTCGCCGCGAAGGTCTGTAGCTTCACTCCTGAAGCCAGTGAGACCACGAACCCACCATGAGGAACCAGCAACTCCAGACGCGCCGCCTTAAGAGCTGTAACACTCACCGTGAGGGTCCGCAGCTTCAGTCCTGAGCCAGCGACACCACGAACCCACCAGGAGGAAAAACCTCCGAACACATCCGAACATCAGAAGGAACAAACTTAACTGTAACACTCACCGCGAGGGTCCGCGGCTTCATTCTTGAAGTCAGTGAGACCAAGAACCCACCAATTCCGGACACAGTCTGGCAGGGATCCTCCTCGGCCTGGGTCTGGGGACACTGGGTCCTCGCTGTTCCAGAGCGTGGCTGTGACAGGTGCGATCTAACCTGTCTGGTCTGTGGCCTGGGAAACTCGGCCGCCTATCCCGCTGCTGCCCACGCAGAGACTGACAGGAAATACAGGTCCTCGGCCTGGGAGACTGCGCCACCTACCCTGGTGCTGCCCATGCAGAGGCTGCTGGGAAATACAGGTCCTTGGCCTGGGAGTCTCAGCCGCCTATCCCGCTGCTGCCCACGCAGAGACTGACGAGAAATACAGGTCCGTGGCCTGGGAGACTCCCGCCTACCCAGCTGCTGCCCAGGCAGACGGCCTGGCCAGCCGACCCCGCTGCCCAGAGGCTGCCAGGAAATACAGGTCCTTGGCCCGGGAGACTCAGCTGCCTACCCCGGTGCTGCCCACGCAGAGGCTGCCGGGAAATACGGGTCCTTGGCCTGGGAGACTCAGCCGCCTACCCCGCTGCTGCCCAGGCAGAGGCTGCCGGGAAATACAGGTCCGTGGCCTGGGAGACTGTGCCGCCTACCCCGCTGCTGCCCACGCAGAGGCTGCCGGGAAATACAGGTCTGTGGCCTGGGAGACTCAGCAGTCTACCCCGCTGCTGCCCAGGCAGAGGCTGCCGGGAAATACAGGTCGTGGCCTGGGAACTCAGCCGTCTACCCCGCTGCTCCAGCAGAGGCTGCCGGGAAATACAGGTACGTGGCCTGGGAAACTCAGCCGTCTACCCCGCTGCTACCCACGCAGAGGCTGCCGGGAAATACAGGTCCGTGCCCTGGGAGACTCAGCCTCTACCCCGCTGCTGCCCACGCAGAGGCTGCCGGGAAATACAGGTACGTGGCCTGCGAGACTCAGCCGCCTACCCCGCTGCTGCCCACGCAGAGGCTGCCGGGAAATACAGGTACGTGGCCTGCGAGACTCAGCCGCCTACCCCGCTGCTGCCCACGCAGAGGCTGCCGGGAAATACAGGTCCGTGCCCTGGGAGACTGCGCCGCCTACCCCGCTGCTGCCCACGCAGAGGCTGCCGGGAAATACAGCAGTCCTCCTGAGCAGCTTCTGCATCTCACCACTTAATATCAACTCACTCGTTCTTGCTTCCCAGGCCCCTGGCTTCATATTCTTAATTTTGTATCTGCTTCTAATACTTTTTTTTTTTTTTTTTTGAGACCGAGTTTCACTCTGTCACCCAGGCTGGAGTGCAATGGCACAATCCCGGCTCACTGCACCCTCCACCGCTTGGGCTCAAGCGATTCTCATGCCTCAGCCTCTGAGTAGCTGGAATTATAGATGCGTGCCACCACACCCAGTTTATTTTATTTTATTTTATTAGTAGACATGGGGTTTCTCCATGTTGGCCAAGCTGTCCTCCAACTCCTGACCTCTGGTAATCCACCCGCCTCGGCCTCCCAAAGTGCTGGGATTACAGGCGTGAGCCACTGTGTGTAGCCTGCTTCTAATACTTTTAAACTCCTTTGTGGGATCCAAGCACGTCAATTCCCCACGTGCTTCGTGTTTCTACTCTTCTCTTACTGAAGTATCTCCTGTGGTTTAAAACAAAAAGGATTCTCCCCCTGGGGCTCGCTCCTGTCACTGACACCACTCTGTCCCTACCCCGTGTCCAGTTATTCCTGGGGCATGTGAGAGCGCCTTCCAAAGGCCATATCCAACTCTCACGTGAATTTACTGCATATCAACCTTCAATCCTTGACCTTGGAAATAAACTTGGAATTAACTTGGATCTCATTTCCACTTAAAATAGCCCTGGTGCAGTAGCTCGTGCCTGTGATTCCAGCACTTTGGGAGACCGAGGCAGGAGGATTATTTGAGCCCAGGAGTTTGAACCAGGCTGGGCAACATGGTGAAACCCTGTCTCTACGAAAAAATAACAATTAAAAAAATTAGCCAGGCAAGGGGGCACGCACCTCTAGTCCCAGCTACTTGAGAGGCTGAGGTGAGGGGATCACCTGAGTCCAGAAAGTCGAAGCTACAGCCTGCTCTGTTCACACCACTGCATTCCAGGCAGGGCAATAGTGAAACCCTGTCTCAAAAACAAACAAACAAACAAAAGATCAAAATATGCTAAGCCTTTTGCCATGAAATCCCAGCCGTAAACTTACTCTAAAAAAAAATTAGAAAAAATTAATTAAATGCAAATGAGATTATTATTATATTTTAAAATATAAGACATATAAAGGGAAGACATTGAAGACCAGGTCAAGCCTCTGTAAAATAAAAGTCGACTATGTTTCCTATGCATAGGAAAACCTCTCTCAAAAGTTAGTAACTGAAAATTGAAGACATGCAGGATTCTGTCAGTGTGGAAAGAAGTAAATGATTTCAAGAATTGGCCCTAATAATAAACACAGAAAAAGAGATCTTAGAAAGCCATTAGGAACACCTGTAAGTACAATAATAGTCATAAGTAAGCCATGTTAAGTCTGTATTTGCATAAGTCAAACTGATAAGAAAATCAAATTATTTGGAAAATTTTATGTATGAAAAAGGAGCCAATGAGAAAAAACCAGATTGTCGTTTGTATCATCTGGCTGGTCACCTGTATTCACTGTACTAATTGAATATTTTATTTTACTTCACTCGAGTAGATAAACCCTAGATGAACTTAATAAACCAAGTGAAAGAAAAAAGAATGATGTATTTGATATATATCTTTAACAGAAATTACAGCTTTAAAATTATTTAAGTGTCCCTTTCTTCTACCTAAGTTTTCGTATCTCTTTTGGCTAATATACCCATATAATTAACTGCATATTTTGGTTTTCATTTAGACACAGAAATAGGGAGATAGAAGAAACTATTCTCTTTATGTACTTAATGCTTTATATATTTTCCTCATTTAATCTTTACAGTAATCTTTAATAAAATTATTTTACATATGAGGTATTTTAGTTTAGAAGTTAAATAACTTGCCCATATTTCCATTACAAAGAATGATTTTAATAAGAATTCAAATCCAACTCTCTGTGACACCTGGCTAGGGTCTTTCAGGTACCCCAGCAAATCATAAACTAGACTTTATTAAATACAGATGTTCTATGAGGACACAGCAGCAGTTCTACTACTGTTTGCTTCTACATCATTTCTAAATCTTTTCATTTTGAAATAATTTTAGGTACAGGGAAGAGTTAAAAATAATAGGACAGAGCAGCCGGGCGTGGTGGCGGGCGCCTGTAGTTCTAGCTACTCGGGAGGCTGAGGCAGGAGAATGGCGTGAACCCGGGAGGCCAAGCTTGCAGTGAGCCGAGATTGTGACACTGCACTCCAGCCTGGGCAACAGAGTGAGACTCCGTCTGAAAAATAATAATAATAATAATAATAAAAATCAGAGGACAGAGCTGGTTATGCTGATACCCCAGGATTCCCTGATACTAACACTGACGTAACCAGGGTCCCTTTATCAAACCTGAGAAACTGACATTTCCACATGCCCCAAACTGCAGACTTGAGGATTTTATCCGTTTTTTCACTAACGTCCTTCTTATGTCTCAGAGACAAATCAAGGATCCCACATCCAAATCCGTCATCCCGTCTCTTCTGTCCTGTTCAATCTTCCCTCACTCTGTGAAGTCACCCTCCCCTTCCCTCACTCTGTGAAGTCACCATCCCTTCCCTCACTCTGTGAAGTCACCCTCCCTTCCCTCACTCTGTGAAGTCACCCTCCCCTTCCCTCACTCTGTGAATCCCCCCCCCCCTCCCCCCCCTTCCCTCACTCTGTGAAGTCACCCTCCCCTTCCCTCACTCTGTGAAGTCACCCTCCCCTTCCCTCACTCTGTGAAGTCACCCTCCCTTCCCTCACTCTGTGAAGTCACCCTCCCCTTCCCTCACTCTGTGAAGTCACCCTCCCCTTCCCTCACTCTGTGAAGTCACCCTCCCCTTCCCTCACTCTGTGAAGTCACCCTCCCCTTCCCTCACTCTGTGAAGTCACCCTCCCCTTCCCTCACTCTGTGAAGTCACCCTCCCCTTCCCTCACTCTGTGAAGTCACCCTCCCCTTCCCTCACTCTGTGAAGTCACCCTCCCCTTCCCTCACTCTGTGAAGTCACCCTCCCCTTCCCTCACTCTGTGAAGTCACCCTCCCTCCCTCACTCTGTGAAGTCACCCTCCCCTTCCCTCACTCTGTGAAGTCACCCTCCCCTTCCCTCACTCTGTGAAGTCACCCTCCCCTTCCCTCACTCTGTGAAGTCACCCTCCCCTTCCCTCACTCTGTGAAGTCACCCTCCCCTTCCCTCACTCTGTGAAGTCACCCTCCCCTTCCCTCACTCTGTGAAGTCACCCTCCCCTTCCCTCACTCTGTGAAGTCACCCTCCCCTTCCCTCACTCTGTGAAGTCACCCTCCCCTTCCCTCACTCTGTGAAGTCACCCTCCCCCCCCCCCCCCCCCTTCCCTCACTCTGTGAAGTCACCCTCCCCTTCCCTCACTCTGTGAAGTCACTGCCCCCTTCCCTCACTCTGTGAAGTCACTGCCCCCTTCCCTCACTCTGCTGAGTCACCCTCCCCTTCCCTCACTCTGCTGAGTCACCATTCTCCTGTCTTCATTCTGGGAAGTCACTGTCCACAGAGTCACCTAGTTCAGCTCACACTCAGGTCTCAGTATGGGGAGACTGAGCTCCACTCTCTGATGGAAGGTGTAGCAGGAGTGTGGGGCCCTGTGGAAACCATCCCAGTACTGTTTAAGTATTTGGAGGAGACGCTTGGGGCTGTGGAAGTACCCAGCGCCTCCTTAAAGCTTTGCCATGAATTTATTATTCTTCAGGGTTTCTGGCCCATGGCAGCATTACTGTGCAGGTCTGAAGGTGATTTTCCCATTTCCTTCATTCCTTCCACGTTTGTTATTTGGAATTCTTATTTGGAAGAAATTGGAATTGCTATTTGGAAGGAAGCCTTGTCTACTCTCCTCATTTATTTCCTCAATCACTTATTTATATATTTACAAGACATTTTAACTTCTTAATGGTAAACTAACACACAGCCACACTTGAGTGGCAAGCTGGAGTGTATTATGTCCCGTGCTCACACACTGGGGAATGCCAAGTGCATTTCTGCTCTCATATCACCATATTAATTTATTTTTGGTTGAACTACAGGTGTTTTCTTTCTACCTCTATCTCCTCTCTGAACTCTTGAGACAGAGCATTGATTTGGGACATTTGCAGCTCTCCTCTGGGGGTACATGGGTGTGTGTGCTGTGTGCTGACTTAAGCTGAGGGGGCCCACCATATGATGGCATATGTAAGTAACTACTTACCTATGTGAAGCAGAACTTTCTTGATACAGTGCAAACAGAATACACTGCAGACAGAATCTGGAGGCTGATATAACACTATGTTCATCTTCCATAAGCTCTGTTATCAGTGGATGGCAAATAACAAGGTAATTTTTGAAGCCTGAGTATATAAAATACCTTATTCTAGAAGGAAAAAAAAGGGGAAGGAAAGAAAAAGCAAAGACAGACAAAACAACGAAAAAATGGAAAGAAGAAAGGAAGGGAAGAGGGAGACGAAGCTAGGGAGAGGGGAAGGGAGGGAAGGAGAAATGAAACAATTCTTCACTGTGTCTCTGCTTCATGTGTTGGAATACCACATCAGAGCCTGCAGAAGGAAAGGGCTCCGTGACAAACACACAGCTGAGTGCCATGGAACCACACCTTCCCATCTCCCCAGCAGGACATTTGTTCACTTATTTTTGCATCTCCTTGTTGAGATGCCAACATTTCATTCTACTTTAATTGTTTCTCAGTATGTTATGCTTCAGAACCGCCCTTCTCAGAGTTTTCTGAATCTCTATTGTTATGCTTGGACCAACCAATTTCCAAGCTCTGCAGGCCTCTGTAGTTTGCCGACCTGAGTGATTCGGAGGAAGATCATTGAGCCTCGCCTTCAGCGAAGCGCACTGGCTTTAAGTGAGCAGACTTTGGGTTTGCACCTGGTGCCGTCCCTCTGTGCTGCTGAAAAGGTTATCCGTGTTTTCAAGAGTATTTCCCAGAGGCTCTAAGCCATTGTAAAACAAACAACCTAGGTGATTTTTAACAATTTACAAGAGTTAAGCTTAGGTGTAAATTGTTTCTTTGAAAAATACAAAATGTAGACATTGTCCAAACAAACTTTACCTTTAGGTAATTTATTAGAAAATGCATTTGGTAGGAGCCTTTCAGAAGATGCAGTAATTACTAAAAATAAATCCACCATAAACTATGCAAAGATCTATTTGACATTTGGTAATTACTTAATTTCCATAAAGGCAGAATTATTTTTAAAAAGACTAAAACTAGTGAATTATTTATGGATTCCCTAAATACAGTGTGAATATTTCTTTTGGCTTAATTTTTGAAAATGGGCATTCATATTTCTTTTGTGTGTTGGAGAGAACAGATAATATTCTGAAGAGCAGGTTGACTTCACCAAGTGAGGGAAGGAGCTTCTGGTCTAGAAAATATATGAAAAAGGTTCGAGTCTGAAATGGAAACATCAGAATTCTAGGAGCAATAGAATTAAAAACTCATTGTAGGCCATGGATTTTTATTAGCTACCAAAACTTGCTTCCTTTTCTCATATTTAAACTCAATAAATTAGACACATTCAAATGAATGAAAATGTCCTAATAACCTGGTTTCAAACTCACTTTTTGAAAATACAAAGATAAAAGTTTAACTCTAAGCCCTACCACTTATATCAGCTTGTTGGGGGGAAGCACTTACGTGACCTCAGACTCTGTTTCCTAATCTGAAAAACTGAGCTCATAGAAACCATCCCACAGAGTTGCTGTGAAAATTAAAATCTTTAAAATCTGTTAAAATAGTTTCCTTATCAATATAGATACAGATGCATTCATTCGCTTATTCATGTATTCAACAGATGTTTATTGGGGCCTACATCGTCCTGGGCACTGTTCTAGATGTGTGAGATACACCAATAAACAGCAGAGGGGAAATCTCCTGTCTTGTGGAGCTTGCATTCTGATGGGGGAGATAGTCAATAAATGATAGATATAAAAAGTAAATTATGTCATATGGCCTAAAGTGCTAAGTAACGGGGAAATGAGACTGGAGGGATGAAGCTGGTGCTGGAGCACAAGTTGTAACTTTAAACGTTAGACAAGGTGACCTTTAAACAAAAGCCTGAAGGAGCAGAGAGAGTGAATCCTAAAGACATCTGGGCAAAGGACGTTTCCAGCAGAAGAATCCGCTCCAGCACAGCTCTGAGGCTGGAGTGAAACAGTGGAAGATAAGATAGAAGGTGTTGGGGACCGAATAACCAAGAGCGTTGCAGGACATGCACCCTGCCAGGCCAAGCTGCAGGCTCTGCAGGGTCCCAGAGTTTTATGACATGGTCCTTGACCTAAAGATAATCAAAATATAAATGAGGGGTACTTGCAATCATGTGTACATGATTTCCTCAAATATACTGCACACTCTTTGAAGGCAAAAACTCAGTCTTCTCTATGGAATGGAGTTCCTTCCTAAAGCTCCTCAGGGACAGTGGAGTGAGAGAAATTCAGAAAGACTCGTAAGCCAAACTGCTGTCTTCTCAGGTAAAGATGAGCAATTTACCAGCCACCTGCTGGAGGGAAGGTCTCATTCAAAGCATCCCCAGATCATGGCAGATGGAAAGGGATATTTTTGCTGAAGGCCTTCTTCAGATCCCGACTGCTAATGATGGTTGGCTTTGTGTCTGCCTAGGGCTTTACCTGAGCAGCTGCGGGACATGCCAGTTAAGCTGCTTTAAGTTTTCCCCAAAAATCAGCACAAGCGGTGTTCCAGGGGAAAAGCCCTAGGGAAGGGAGAGAGCAGTCATCTTGAAAGGCTTGGTGCTTTTTCTCTGCCCCCTCCTCAGACAGTGAGAAGAGAGCCTTCAAATCAGTGTCTCACAGGCAGCCCCACACAGCTCCAGCTATCTGTGCATCGCAAAAATAGAACAGCATCTTGTGGCTCAGGGATTTATTTCCAGAGTCTGCCTATTCCATTCTGGAGGTATAAATTGGGTTCTTTTCAGTCATGTTAAGAGGAACTTAATTGCATAATTTATTCCACACAGACTTTTCTACCTTTAACAATTCTGGCCTTGTTGAAAGCAAAAACCAATTTTACCATGATTGAGCTAATATCGTTTTTGTGCAAACACAACCCCTTTATCAGAGAAGAGCAAAGTCATTATTTCTAATACACTTTCACAACGACCTGCAATGTAGGTGGGTGGTGAGTATTATTTTTCATAACAGCTGGGAAAGGTGCATCACAGTGCACCTGAGACTGGAGCTAGTTATTCTGACTCCGCGATAATTATTTTTTCCCTTTCCTCTCCTAATTGCTCTTCTTCCCTCCCTCTTTTCACCTTGCTATTTATAGAACAGAGTTAGTGCAACCAATGAGTATGTAACTTGACAGGTAACTGGTGGGCACAGCACACTCAACATGAATATAACCTAAGAATCCAGGGTTCCCTCCTCCTTCTCAGAGGCCCTGTAGCATTATGAAACAACTGAGCTATCAATTCAGATTCCGCAAATAAATGTTTTGGAGATGCTGCAATACAAAGCTCATGCACTGTATCAGCCAGATCGAGCCATCACAGCAAAATAGCCTGAGTGGCTAAACAACAGGCATAAACTGAGTGACTTCAACAACAGATACTTATTTTCTCAAAGCCATGGAAGCTGGAAGTCCAACATCAATCAACGTTCCCACCCATTTGGTTAAAGTTTTCTGGTGTCTCTCTTTTTTTTTTTTTTTTTTTTTTTTTTTTTTAAGACAGAGTCTCACTCTGTCACCAGGCTAGAGTGCAGTGGCGTGATCTCGGCTCACTGCAACCTCCACCTCCTGGGTTCAAGTGATTCTTTTGCTGCAGCCTCCCAAGTAGCTGGGACTACAGGCGTGCACTACCACACCCAGCTGACTTTTTGTATTTTTAGTAGAGGCAGGGTTTCACCATGTTGGCCAGGATGGTCTTGAACTCCTGACCTCAGGTGATTCACCCCTCTCAGCCTCCCAAAGTGCTGGGATTACAGGCATGAGCCACCACACCCGGCCCTGGTGTCTCTTCTTTTAAGGGCGCTAATTCCATCATGGAAGCCCAGCCTCATGGCCTCATGTAAACCTAGCTATCTCCCAAAGGATCCTGGAAGCAGAAATACATTATGCACTGGTATCAAGTCCTAGAAGGGACTCACTGTCCATCAGGTATGAATCCCAGGGGAGGACTCAAAACACCTTTCCAGTTTCTGCTAAGGCTTCTAGATCTAGCAGGTCTCTAAACACCTTTTCAGATGATGTTTAGAGACAGATTCTCAGTTCTGTCAAGACTCTAAATGCCTCACCAGATCTGGGAGACGGCTGTACATAAACCCATTGCCCAGAGTATGAGTCAGGTAGGACAGAATATTCATGCAGCTCATCAGGCAAAGCACATTTATCATTCACACACAGGCATAAAGAATAATAGCAGCCTACAATCCATGGCTAGCTGTGCCCCCAAGCCTCAGGGGAGCCTCCCAGGGTGGATGCAGTAACGCTTACATGTGCCCCACTTAGACGGCAGCTGGGGGACCTGGCAGCAGATATCCATCTTCTTGTCCTGGGTTTTATACCCTGGGGAGTCGGGCTTACTGAGCCAAAGCAGCACGGGACATCCTGTTCTGGGAGAAAGGACAGAGCCCAGGCTGTTTCAGACAGTTCCTCCTCATCTCAGATGCTCATTCTCAGCACACGCCACAGTTATCCTGAGAACTACAAGCAGGGTCGGGGAGAGCTGGATTAGCAAAGGCCAACCAGGGGCCCATCCTCCTGCAGACCCATCTCCAAATACCATCCCATTGGGGGTTAAGGTTTCAATGTATGAATCTGGGAGACAGAATTCAGGCTACAGCACCTGCCTACTTACTTTAGGAAGAAAACATGGAGTTGTCGACTTTATTCGGTAGTGTCACATGTAGACATGGCTTCTCTGCCCTCCTGGGAATACTCTGCCCCTCTGGCAACGTGGTGCATGGCTCAATCCACCTCCTTCTCACCACTGCATCCCTACTGCTCAGTCCCTCCTTTTCATGAGTGGTTGGCCTGGACTTCTCTTTCATAGACACATTCGCTACTGCAAGTCCAGCCACAATGTTGAATGAGCTGAATTTCCATGCTGATAACTCCTCCAACAGCTTGACCTCAGTTCCTCGTTCTCTTCACCCCGTTTACATTTACTTCATCCACTGACTCTCATAGTCAAACACCAGATCGAAATTCACCTTTGCTGAAATGCCATGCTCTGGCCACACTTACCTGTCCTTCCAGCTTTGTGATGACCACACAGCTATTCATTTTTCCCGGAGGTGCCAGTCCATTTTCTACCCCATCCCTTTCTTTTAGTCCCCTTTATCTGAGCTCACTTTCCCAATCTAAGAAGGATTATGTGGCTTTTCAATTAAGACTCTCTTGCTAATATTCTAAATTCCCTTGGCCTATTGTCTTCTCAGTGTATTTATTGGTCTTTTCAATGTATTTATTCAGTGGTCTCCAGCTTCAGCTATCTTCACTCCTATTCTTATTGGAGGTTCTACTTCCCTGAGAAGAAGTCAGTCATTCTATGAACAGTCTTTTACCTTCTGTCCTGCCCTCTATCAGCCAGACTTTGTACTCATAATCATTCTAGTCTGTTATCCTATTTATCACAGAAATAATATTAAGACATTAATATCGGACCTGTTGCAGTGGCTCATGCCTGTAATCCCAGCACTTTGGGAGACCAAGGTGAGTGTACTGCATGAGTCCAGGAGTTCAGGACCAGCCCAGGCAACATGGCAAAGCCCGATCTCCACAAAAAAATACAAAAAAAAACAAAATAGTTGGATGTGGTGGGTGTGCCTGTGGTCCCAACTACTCAGGAGGCTGAGTGGAAGGATCACTTGAACCCAAGAGGTGGAGTTTGCAGTGAGCTATAATTGTTCCACTGCACTCCAGCCTGGGCAACAAAGTGAGATCCTGTCTCAGAAAAAAAAAAAAAAGAAAAATCAACATTACCCACACACCTTTAAATCCATGCCTCACTCTACCCTAAATCTCTGCATTTTTTCAAGTTTCCTATTGTATAGGAAACATAGGAATAGTAGGTAAAATCTACACATGTGCACTGTTTCCTCATTTCCAACGGAGTTTAAATAAGTTCTAATTTCTCCCACTTCACAATAAATAAAAGCCCCTCCTGACTTCATGCTTTCTATAGCCACTACCCAAGCTCCCTTTTTCTGCGCTTGTCCAAATGCATTCCGAGCATCTTGCAAACTCACTTTCTCCATTTACTCACCGTGTGCTCACATGTCCATGCAGACAATTTGTGTGTCATGGCTACTGTCTTGACCACAAGATGCAAACTGCTCTTGCCAGAGTCAGCACCAAAGACCTCTCCATCGCCTTGGTGCCAGCTTCTAGCATTTTGTCTGGTGCTTAGTAAGTGTTTGATAAACATTTGCTGAATGAATGCACATACATTGCAGAAGAGGTCCAAGTATTAAGAACAGGATATCTTTCGTGAGTAAATTCAAATATTTTTCCTTAGAAAAAGATAGATTCATATACTTGTTCAGCAGGCAGTTTTTTGAATCACGTATTCAACACAGACTGACTGCATGCTACGTGTCAATCTCTGGTTAGATACTAGAATCATAAAGTTAATAAAAACAGCCCCTGCTTATGAAGACAATGTGCTGGGAGAGAGAAGCATGACAGTGGATAATACAGCAACAGTGTGCTTAATGCAGAAATGGATAGACACAAAAGGTGTCACGTATAACAGACACACACACACATGGAGATGCCGGGGATAGATAAAGAGAACGTAAGTGGTGAGAAGGGCTTCTAAAACAGGGAACTTCTAAAGAACCAAGTTTCTTGAGATAGTTATTCTACCTCCCCCCCAAAATATAGAAGATTTGGGGGTCCCTGGTCATATCCAAAATTGCTTGAGGGATTAGAGAACAAGCCCTCACAGACATCAAACTCTATCACGCCTTGTGTGTTCTGAACTAGTCAAATCTAATTTTTTTTATTTATTCTTTAGGTAAAACATGATAAAGGGGCCATTAACATTGGCCATTGAAAATCAAACCTATCCTCAAAGCACAGGTGCAGAGCAGTGCAGACCCCAAACTCTCTACATAGCCTTTTAGTTCCTTCCAATCAGCCATAATGTAACTGTGCTATATTCTGCAGTGATTTTCTTTTCCTTAAATTAAAAAAAAAATGCTGTGAAAATAAGAAAAATTCACCAAGGATGCCAACATTCATCATGATTGGGTTTGGCAACCAGTGTAAAGCTTGAAATATATTGGTTTAGCAATTTAATTACATCTAAATAAGCCATAAGGATTATTTTTGACATCTCAAATTTTCTTTTTTGTCATTCACACTTTGAATCGGATCTTAATCTCTCTCCTGAGTTTTGCAATGGATCATAGTACCTGAAATCTCGCAGGGGACACAAAAGTTACAGCAATCTTCACACAAATCATTTTAATTTTAATTTTAATTTTAAAAATAGACACAACTCTCAGGAAAAAAGAAAAGAGGTGCCATGGAATCAAATAGCACCAGGGCATCCCCACTGTTCCTGGATGGTCATCTCTGACTTAGGGACGCTGTTCAGCACTCATGTGAGCAACCCCGGGGCACCTTTTGTGTCTATAACAGAGAACCTCCCATCCATGAGCGTTCTGTGTTCCAAAGTGAAGGGTTTAATTTGAAGTGAGCTGTTAGCTCTTCTTCAGTCTCACAGCTTTCACTCAAGTGGGCATCAGAGCTTCAGTTGAAGCTGCGACCCTAGCTGGGAAATGCACTAGCACGTTGATGGGCAGGTGCCCAGAAGCCCAGATACAAGAAGGACTGCAGTCTTCAGGGGCACTTGTCTCCGGACAATCAGCCGTGCCAGGAACCAAGCATTCAGTGGTCAGTGAGGAGGGGCCCAGGGGATGTCAACTGGTTCTTCAAATGAGCATTAAATGTGACAATACGTATAAAATATGCATATGTTAAACTCAATAAATGTTAGTTATCTTGCTGCTTTAATGCTTACAATGTATAACTTACAAACACAGGGAAGTTGGAGCCCCCCCTTCATCATGGAATTTGGGGCATCCCTGGTCTCCTGGTGGCTGTGGACATGCAAATACCCAGTTGTCCACGGACCTGTTGGCAAATGGATGCCCAGAGCAAGGCAGATATGCCTGGTGGGAAGGAGGAGTCCTGTGAAGAATAGAGCCAGCTAAACACAGCAGAGAAGCAACAGATGACAAAAATCAACTGTCCAGAAGGCTGGCAGAACTGGGTTTGGGCCCATGCTACACAATCCAGACATGACTGGAGCATCCTTTGAAGGGAGTCCAGTCTTTAGGCAAAAGTGTGAGCCTAGGAGCCGGTGAATTTGCATCCAGAGAGGGTGGGAACTTGGGATACATGGAGACACCCCCATTTCTACACATCTCAATGTAGTTAATTCAAGATTGAAAAAGTAAGAATGAAGTATATCTGATTTTCCAGTAAAAAAACCATCATAGCATGTCATCTGAAACTGCTGCTACTACAGAGAGATTAGCAGGATCTCACAATTAGTTAAGATTTATGGAGGGTCTCTTTATTGATGACCACAGAGGTATTTAAAGATTGGTAGAGGGTCTCTTTACTGACGACCACAAAGCCATTTAAATGCATATGTTCATGACATACAGAAAGGTTATTTGGAACTGGTTTCAGGTGAAGGACGGCTTTTTACCTAACAGTTTAGACTCAATATTATCACCTCGCTCCCTTTTCTCTCTCTTCCCTAGTCTTCCTCCATCTCTTTTCCCATTTTCTCTGTATTTTTCTTTCTTTCTCAGTACTCTGTCTCATAAAATTGTTCAATACTTTTCCTGGATTATTTAAGAAGTTAATAAAAACTCTCTGTCTTCCCTTTATTTATTCAAACCCTTTTATTAAATCGTTGAAGGAAATAAAAAGAAAACTGACAATAATAAAAATTGAACATGGTAAAGTTTGCTGTTGGCTAAAAACAAGCAGAAGAATCAAATTTCAAAACAATTTTAAAGCTTCCCAGGTTACCTGAAGGAAAATAGGTCTGCCTTTTCAAAAATTATGGTTGCACAGAGCATCCATGATGCAGAAGCTCTAATCAGTAAAACTCGATATGGGCAAAAAGTGAATCAATGAATTCAACCTTTGACAAATATTTAAATGGAAAAAATAAAACAGAATAATTTCATAAAAACATGTTTTCCAAAATGGTACACAAAGCTTAGAAGTGAATTAAATTGCCTTGATGGAATTCATTTTCTCTATGCAAATTTGTCAGTCTTGCCAAAAATTTGACTAAAATGTGTTTACATGGAATGTTTATGAGTACAGAAACCCTGAGAAGTTGTAGTCACACGAATTGCAATACTTTTCTCTTCTTGCACTATACACACACGTACAAACACACACACACAGGTTGTTTTGTTAAAATGGAATTAAATCAATGAGGGTGACACAACACCTCCTTTGCATTTCAAGTAAGGGACTTCTCCCCATTAATGATAGACTAGTATTGTAGGCTAAATTGTGTCTTCTCAACATTTATATGTTGAAGCTGTAACCCCCAGTATCTCCAAATGTGAGTGTCTTTGGAGATAGGGTCTTTAAAGATGTAATTAAGTTAAAATAAGGCTGATGGTGTGGGCCCTAATCCAGTTTGACTAGTGTCAAATGTGGACATTCAGAGACACCAGAGCACATGCAAAAAGACGGTGCTGTGAGAACAGTGAGAAGGTGACCTGTACAAGCCCCGGAGAGGGACCTCAGAAGAAGTCAAACCGTCAACACCTTCGTCTTGGACTTCCAGCCTCCAGAGCTGTGATCAAATAAACGTCTGTTGTTTAAGCTGCCTAACTGATGGGTTTTTGTTATGGCAGCCTTAGCAAACTCATACAATTAGGTAATGTTTGCCAAGTCTCTCACCCAGACAACTGAATAAAGAGAATAAAATATATTTAATGTGTTTGAAATCACTGGAGAGATAACAAGGCAATGAAGATACAATCCAGAAGAATGTAAAATCCATACTTATAAACCTGACATTTGAGTACATTTTCCTCCAAGGAGTTCCTCTGATTCTCAAAAGGGGGACTGAGAAGCTTACAAGCTGAGCGAAGCTTTTGGCAACCTTATTAGGGAAGGAGAGCAAATATCAGAGTCTAGTGTCTGCCAACAGGAAGAACCCTAAAAGACTAAACCCTAGAAATAAAGATAAGCCAGAAAGACGTCAGCACTCACAGGAGCCCAAGTTCAGTTTAAAATCCTATGAGTTCCATAAATGGACTAGGTTGTTGCAGGAATTCTACAGCTCCTGGCCACTGCTAAAAGCAATGTGCATTCTCTTTGAAGAAAGGAAATAATACCTTAGGCATTTAATTAGATGTAAAGTTTTTTCATATACAATGTCTAGCACTCAATCAAAAACAACAGAGCACATAAGAAGAAAAAAATGTAAAACAATGGACAATGGAAACAGGGATTTAGACGGTGTTATCAGATATGATTTACATACTTAATAAACTTTTTTTAAAGAGTTAAGGGACTGGAAACTATAAAGAAAGAACCAAATGGAAATTCTAGAACAAGATACAATAACCAAAATTAAGAACTCACGGCCGGGCGTGGTGGCTCACGCCTGTAATTCCAGCACTTTGGGAGACTGAGGCAGATGGATCATGAGGTCAAGAGATCAAGACTATCCTGGCCAACATTGTGAAACCCCATCTCTATTAAAAATACAAAAAATTAGCTGGGTGTGGTGGTGCATGCCTGTAGTCCCAGCTACTTGGGAGGCTGAGGCAGGAGAATAGCTTGAACCAGGGAGTCATATGTTGCAGTGAGCTGAGATCGCACCACTGCACTCCAGCCTGGTGACAGAGCAAGACTCCATCTTAAAAAAAAAAAAAAAAAAAAAAAAAAACTCACTGGGTAAATTGAACAGCAGCTTAGATCCAGATGAAAAGAGAATTCATGAGCTGAAAGGTAGGTCAAGAAAAAATGTTACTCAGAATGATGCATAAAGGGACAAAGGGTATTGCTTAAATCCCAGAAGAGAAGGAGAGCAAAAGAAAGACACAATTTTCTGAAAATTTTCCAAAGCAGATAGAGAACATTAAGCCACAGTGTCAGAATCAACTCCAACTAATTAAGTTAAAGAAATAAACGTAATTAAGTACAGAAGCCCCCACCTTAACCCCCCAGAGTTTTTTGTCTGAAGGTTGGGAGGCTGGAACATTTGTCTGCTGTCTTTTCTTCTCCATTGATTAAGGATTCACCTAGGAAGTTGTATTAGGGTTCTCCAGAGAAACAGAACCAATAGGCTAGAGACAGAGATTTCTAAGAATCAGCTCATGCCGTTATACTGGCCAAGAAGTCCCACAATCTGCTGTCTGTGAGTTACAGAACCATGAAAGTCGGTGGTGCAGTTCCAGTCCAAGCCCAAAGGCCCGAGAACCGAAGAGGGAGGGCCCAGCTCAAGCACCGAGAGGGAGAACTCTCCCTTCCGCCACCTTTTTGTTCTATGTGGGTCCTCAATGGACTAGATGACATCCATCCACGTGAGTGAGGGGGTCTTCTTTACTCAGTGAACTGATCTAAATACTGGTCTTTTCCAGAAACACCAGACACACCCAGAAATAACGTTTTGCCAGGTATCTGGGCATCCTGTAGCCCAGTCAAGTGGGCACATTAAATTTAACCATCAAAGAATTAGATTCCCTCTGAGTTCCTGTCTGTACTAATGTGCTCCAGTAACATTGGAGAAGAGGCTGGAGCAGAAAGGAAAGCTGTAGCACATGTTAGAGGTGGGGTAAGGTTCCTGCAGTTGGGTGCATGTGGGGCTGTGTGCTACTCACATGCCTTAATTAAAATCACATGTGGCCGGGTGCGGTGGCTCACGCCTGTAATCCCAGCACTTTGGGAGGCTGAGGCAGGTGGATCACCTGAGGTCAGGAGTTCGAGACAAGCCTGGCCAACATGGCAAAACCCTGTCTCTATTAAAAATAAAAAAAAAATTAGCCAGGCATGGTGGCAGTCGCCTGTAATCTCAGCTACTCAGAGACTGAGGTAGGAGAATCACTTGAACCAGGAGGTGGAGGCTGCAGTGAACCGAGATTGTACCACTGCACTCCAGCCTGGGCAACAGTGCGAGATTCCATCCCCCCCAAAAAAAAGTAAGCTGAGGAGGCGTGATGGGAGAGGAACAGAGGTGTCTGCTACATACCTCATTAAATAAAATACTTATTTTAAAAATGAACAAATAAGGCCTTGTAACATCATTTTGGACCTCCGTGTGGTCGCCTTGTCACAAAGGTATGGCCTCCATTGCTTTGGATAACAGATTTCTAATAATCAATAATAACAATACAGTTGTTATTGCAATGAGAGTGCTGTTTTGGATATGTGTCTAAGCATTCTAGATAGGACCAGCAAACTTGAGGAAAGTAAGTTTGATTGATTCTCTTCATCATGAGCGATGCTGCCCCCACAGGAGCTAAATGTGTCAATCGAGCCGTGCTAATCAGCATCAGAGAATGCCCACTGAGCTGCGTGGAACATTTTGGAGAACAGATGAAGGCTTCGTCCTTGCCCACCGGGAGCTTATGATCTGCAGCTTAAATTATTCCCGTTTGTTTGGCTACTCACTGTTTCTCTGACTTTTGCCAAATTCATCTACACGTGAAGTGAATTTGAAAAATGGAGCATCCAGCGATTTCCAAACAGCTCGGGGAAAAATCCTGAGCAGGAAACGATGGACCAGGTGCCATTGCTGAACCCGCTGTAGCAACCTGCTGTGGACGGCAACACAGTCAAGCCCAGATTCCCACCCATCAAAAGGCAAGCAGGTGCTCACAGCCACCTGTGCTTTTTCTTTCTTTTTTTCCTTCCGATAATGTAGCCAGCCAAAGTAACTTTAAATTAGTAATGAAATCAAAAGGTTGGCAACCAAGCACCTCCTAATAAGGATGTCTCTCCGAGTCTGCCATCGTTTGCACTTGCCCCAAGTTCCACACACCTTACTTTGAAATGCTAGTTCATACGAATGTCACATCTACAAAGAGAAAAATTCAGGAAAGTGAGCTATTTTTGGAGTAAATTTTGCTCAAGAGAAAGGTTATCGTATAAAGTCTGCCCGTATCAAAGGCAAGATTCGTGTTCAGACTTGGCTCTGCTTTGCAGCTGGTGGTACCAGTTACGAGGACGTCCTACTTCTGTGAAGCCTTTTTTCCTTCCTTGCTTCCTGTATCTTGCTTGCAGGCATTCATCTTACTGTGCCGAGTGCCCCAATGCTTAGCCTGCAGGAAATTCTTTCTATATTATAAACTATTTCAGTCACCAAAAAAAATAGGGCAACCTAATAAACACACAATCTGGTGTTTAAAACATCAGTAATATTTTAAAATCATTAAAACAATATTTTGCATCATCACCCATTCTTATTAAAGACATAAGTCAGTGTAGTTACAATTCAAATCTCCCATATATATCCCCCCGATTCTTTCATTTGATCCTTCCTCAAAGATATGTATTGTCATGGCTTTGGTATTTCATTAGCTCCACCAATGCACTGAGGTTTTTACCGTGTATGAAAGTACATATCTCTGAATAGTAAATTAAACTCTACATATGGCGTAATACTAAAAATGTAATTTTATGTCTTGTATTTTTCATTCAACATTTACTGTGATTTATCCATATTAATATGTTAAACTCTCATTCACTCATTTTAACTACTGAAAAAAAATCCATCATATAAAAATGCCAAAATGGAGGTACCCATTCTGCTGCCCAAGGATGCTTGAGCTACTCCCAACACCTCTCCATGACAAGGAGGGCTACAGCAAATGTTCTTCCGTGCATCTCATCGTGCACATGCATGAGAGTTTTCCCAGGGAACATAGCATATCTAGAAGTGCAATTTGGGGTCATGAAGTGTGCACCTTCTCTGTTTAAATATTGCCAAATTGATCGCCAAAGAAGTGGTATGATCTCATGGGAAGCTCTTGATAAATATTTGTTAGGCAGACCTAATGTATCCCGGGAAAGCAAACACCTCCACCTCCAGCCTGGCTAGGTCATATCTGGGCAGGTAGCAATCAAAACTTCATCAATAATCTTTGCAGCAGACCTCTGCCCACAAAAGAAGACCCTGACATGAAGCTAGAAAATACTTAAGATTTTGTGTGTTGGAGTATTTAATCCCAGCTTACCTGATACGGCAGACAAGTGATTAACTAGCTGATGTATATCAAAAACTAATCTATCTGAAAGTCAGCTCACTGTGTTACATAATTGGGCTGCATTCTGTAACGTTTAATTAGATTGTCGCTGGCCAGCCCCTAGAGTTTTATTAATTTAATGGCATTGAAATTAGATGGTCCTAGTCTTGTTGTGAAAACACTTCTGCCTGTCTTTGAGCAAGAGCATCTACACTCTTGAGTGCTGCCCAGGGAGACCAGCCTTGCCACCCAGACCTCCCAGGATGAGAACCCTCACCCCAAGAGGAAGCCACCAGGGAATGATGGGCAGATGCCCAGAGGGAGTGAGGAAGAGATGTCACCCTGACACCTTACAATCAGGTGCAGAGGCCTGTGACACAGCAGACCGGGGCTACCTTCTGCAGTAAACGTGAGCCCCACACTTGCTACTGTCCATGCAGCCTAGAGCAGTGTGGGTCACCTCTCCTGGCCTCCGTGTCCTCATCTGTAAAAAGGGGATCGTAATAATGCCTACTTCATGGGTGCATTGTGAGAACCAAAGGAGTCAGTGCTTACAACAGTGCCTGGCGTGTGGCAAGCGCTACCCCAGCGTCTGCTCTGACCATCCCTTTGTGTTACTGGGAAGATGAGGTGTTTAAAAAGCAGCACGTTCTTATACCGCAGGTGTGGAATTAGAAGTGCATGGAGCAGATCAAAGCAAAGCTTCCCCACACTACGTTTTACTCATGTAGAGGAAGGACAGGGAACCCCCAGTGCCCCCGCCCCCCCTCCATCTCTCCAACAGTCAGGCAGAAACATCCACCCACTTGGTGAGGTCCCCCTAGAGCTTCGGGCTTCACAGATGCATTTCCCTGTGACCCATCGCCCCCTAACATTGGCCATACCTTTCTTGGCTCCTGGCTACGTAAGAAGTTACACTTGTTCAGAGCTTTGCAAACATGAAAACCCTCTTTATATGTTTTATGCTTTGTGCTTGATCTTTTTCATCTACGATGTTACAGTGTTACAATCCATTTCAGATCTTTATAGGGAGGCTGAATAAGAATTGTCTGTGGCGTTTCTAAACAGTCTTATTTCCCATTTCTACGTCTGCCTTCTGGAAGAATGGCTTTTTTTTCTTTTTTTTTTGAGACAGGGTCTCACTCTATTGCTCAGGCTGGAGTGCAGTGGCACAATCACAGCTCACTGCAGCCTCAACCTGCCAGGCCCATTCCATGCTCCCACCTCAGCTTCTCAAAAAGATGGGACTGCAGGCATGCACCACCATGCCTGGCTAATTTTTTTTTGTATGTTTTTTGTTGTTGTTGTTGTAGAGATGGGATCTTGCTATGTTGCCCAGGCTGGTCTTGAACTCCTGGGCTCAAGAAATCCACTGGCATCCCAAAGTGCTGGGATTACAGGCATGAGTCACTTCCCGTGGTCTAGAGGAATGACATTTTGAGGGGAGAGTCAGGGTGCACCTAATAGCTCAAATGACCTCTTTAGTCTTCAGCCTTCTAGTGTGGAGAATGGGATAAGGAATCTCAACAGCTTGGCATGAGCATCAAGATATTCATGACTATCAAGACCACATGAGCCTTTTGTGTGGTAGGTGTCCCCTGCCCACGTCATACGCTTGCTGCCTCCTGTCTTGCAGGCTTCTTACCTCTCCAAATCCCCTTCTAGGCAGCAAAATCGCCTGAACAGCCACGGAGCGCAGCCTCACCTTTGCCATGCTGAAAAACCGCTGCAGATACAAATTTGTTCTTCTCTTTCTTCCTTTCTCTCTCTGTATTAGTCCATACTTGCATTGCTAGTAAAAAAAAAAAAAAAAAAAATACCTGAAACTGGGTAGTTTATAAAGAAAAGAGATTTAATTGGCTGATGGTTCCCCAGGCTATACGGGAAGCACGGCAGCCTCTGCTTCTGGGGAGGCCTCAGGGAGCTTTTTCCCCTGGCAGAAGGCAAAGCCGGAGCAGGAGTCTGTCATGGCAGGAGCAGGACCCAGAGAGAGCGAGGGGGACGTCTCAAACTTTTCAGCAGCCAGATCTCGTTATAACTCACCGTCAGAATAGTGCCATGGGGACGGTGCTAAACCGTTCATGCAGGACCCACTCTCCGATCCAATCACCTCCCATCAGGCCCCACCTCCAACACTGGAATTACGTTTCAACTGAGATTTGGGTGGGGAAAAGATCCACACCATATCACTCTCCCTCCCTCCTTCCACAAATAAGAAATGTTTATTACTTACTTACTTATTTACTTTTGTTTTAGATTCAGCGAGTCCACGTGCAGCTTTTTTACACGAGTATATTGCGTGACGCTGAGGTTTGGGCTCAGGTGAAACCCTTCTCCAAATAGTGAACATAGCAACAGATTGTTTTCGACCCTTGTCTCCCTCCCTCTTTTAGAGTTCACAATATCTGTTGTTCCCAGCTTTATGCTCACGTGTATCCAATGTTAGCACCTGTAACGTGTCTCTCTGAGTTGCCAAGCTGAGGACACAGGGTGCCGAGGCCACTCCATGTACCGGCCTCAGGCCTGACCTCTGCAGCATATGGAGGAAGAGCGGGTTTGAAGGATGCTGGGGGCTCCTGTGGCTCTGTTCTGGACGCTAAGGGGGTGTGTGTCTGAGGGGGCCGAGAAGGAGGGACTTGGGGAACAGCTCCATGGAGCGAGTCTGTTTAGAAAGAGACCTCCCTTGGCCGGGTGCAGTGGCTCACACCTGTAATCCTAGCACTTTGGGAGGCAGAGGTGGGCAGATTGCCTGAGCTCAGGAGTTCAAGACCAACATGGTGAAACCCCATCTCTACTAAAATACAAAAAAAATAGCTGGGTGTGGTGGTGCATGCCTGTGGTCCCAGCTACTCGGGAGGCTGAGAGAGGAGATCTCAATTGCTTGAATTGCTTGAACCCGGGAGGCGGAGGTTGCAGTGAGCCGAGATCATGCCACTGTACTCCAGCCTGGGCAACAGAGCGAGACTCTGTCTCAAAAAAAAAAGCAAGAAAGAAAAAGACCTCCCTCCACACCGCATACTTCTCAGGGGGCAGCATGGATGACAGAGACATCATCCTTGGATCTCCAGGGCACACACCCCATCGTCTGTTCCTAAGATGCTCCTGTCGCCCTTTCACTGCATTCGCCGTTGGGTGGGAGCAATCACACCTCTAACGTGGTTGCAGGTGTCACCTGCATCTCAAGCACATCCTCACTCCTGGCATCTCTTTCTGTGTTTAAGTTTCCTCCAGGAATGTGGAGGAAATTGACTGACTTTCTCGCTTCCTAATTTTCTCAGCTGGACACGTTACCACGTGTCACACAGGGGAGTGGTCATGAGTCATGCTCACGAAGGGCCTACGATGGAAGGAACCCTTTTCATATGCATGTCTCATCTCTCACTCTTTCAGGTTCCTTCTGAGAGACTTGATGTAGAAAGAATAGATATAAATATTCTTGAGGGCTCTGATATTGCCGAATACTGATCTATCGCTCTGTTAATGGTACCAGGGTTCATGATTTACATCCTGTTCTCCTGACTCACTGCATCCTGGTGCCCAGCCCCAGGGCTATTGAAGGGATACTTATCTTTCAAATTAGCACCTTGTAAATGAAAGGGGAGGCTCATGCGTCTCAGTTGTGCCTGCCAGGTGAGGTCAGCATTCTTGGTTGAAAACAAATGCTGCCTTCTAGACAGATGGCAGCACCCAAGGAGGGGTAGGAGAACAGGAGCCCCGGCTTTTAAGAATGTCAGGGTGCAGTTCTGAAAATGTTGAGGGTCTGATCTTTACTGAATGGCAAAGAAATGCTTCCTGAGAACTGCTCTAGGAAGAGCTTCCATTCCCTTATCCTCGTTGATGCCAGGTCTGGAGAGAACAGATTCCTGTTTTCACTCACAGCAGGTGTCCCCAGTGGAATCAAATGAACTTGCTGCCATTACTGACTCGGACACTTCATGAACGGAACAATTAAAACCCAGATAGCACAAAGCATGCTTCTATTTTGTTCACAAACTTTAGAAAACCCTACTTGAAAACTTACAGTTCTGTTAATATTTCTGGAGAATAAATAAGACTGAACATCGTGTGGCTGCTCAAACAACGATTTTATTTGCCTTCGTTGTGTTTGTTTGTTTGTTTTGTGAGACAGAGTCTCGCTCTGTCGGCCAGGCTGGGGCACAGCGGCGGGATCTTGGCTCACCGCAAACTCCGCCTCCTGGCGGGAATCGAGTGATTCCCCTGCCTCAGGCTCCGGAGTAGCTGGAACTACAGGCACCTGCCACCACATCCAGCTAGTTTTTGTATTTTTAATAGAGACAGGGTTTCTCCGTGTTGGCCAGGGTGGTCTTGAACTCTTGACCTCAGGTGATCCGCCCACCTCAGCCTCCCAAAGTGCTGGGATTACAGCGGTGAGCCACCGCGCCCAACCTGCCTTCGTTGTCTTTGAAAAGCCCCAGATCCAGCCTTCTAGCACGAGAAGGTCAGGAGGACACTGCCCGTGAAATCCAGACCTTTTGACTTCTCGTTTAACTCCCAGAGTTTATTATAAGACCTGCTCAACTGCTTGGCAATTGTAAATTGTTCTTTTCAGTTAAGGCCTCTCCTTTCATGTTGTTCTTTTGTTTTTGTTTTACAAAATTATAAATGAATGTTTCCCCTTTGAGAAACCACAACAAAAATGCCTGAAACCTGGACACACGGTTTCTATGAGGAATATCCTTGCACCTGCAGCCGCTCTGTGACTCATCGTCCTGGGGTCCCTGGAAAGGACAAGCACTGCTCATACCTGTGTTTTCAGGGACCTCAGCGTTACAGCCTCAACACCCCACACGGGTGTGGTGCATGGCTGTTCTTTCCTCTTTCTTTTCTGGAAACATCTGTGGTCACTTTTTTTTGGTGGCAGAAACCTTCACTCTGTGATTAACAAGTCTGAGGCAGTAAAGGATTTGGAAGGAAGATCTGTTCAGGATTTAAAGGACAATGTACAAAATCACGTTACTGGAGGGTCAGTTGTGGCCCGTCGTTTTGTAAATAGGTCTTGAGTTTTGCTTTTTTGGCTCTGTCTTTCGCCTTTCAGCAAGCCTCTCACTTTGTCTTCTGTGAGTCACTGCAGCAAGAAAAATGTTACCCTTAAAATGCCCTCTTTTCTGAATTTTTTTTGTACTACAGTTAAGGGAGCTGCTTTCTTTTCTTGTTCGCAATGTCCAAAAGGAAAAGTCAGCACAGCAAAATGGCACCGAAACGCCTCCGCCTCTTGATCTGCTGCCATTCCCCTTTATTCTGGGAGGGCTGGCGGAGCTGGAATGTCACCAGGTCCCCACTTGTCCTCGTGGTTGCCGGCGGGTCTCCAGCAGCGTGCCAGAGAGCTTCCGAAGTGCCCGCCCAGGGGGCCGGGTTCCCTCGGGTCTCAGCCTCCTCCTTTGCTGTGCATAGCCAGTGTCTGCAGCCACAGAGGCACTCACTCCTGCACCGGAGGGGAGGCAGAGGACTCTCCCTGGAGCCACCCAGCCAAGTGTGGGGGGACACGGCGCAGCCCCCCAACTTCCCACCTGGCCAGCATTCCTCTCCACTTCCCACTCTAAATTAGACTCCCCTCGTTGGGGAGGAAGAGAGGACACATTGGGAAGGGGCCCCAGGGCAGAGATGACTTGGGCCTGCCTCTCCCACCCTCCGGAGTCAAGGTTCTCTGATGCCAGGACAGATGAGCTCCAGCTCTCTCTCCCATCTTCAAGGAGCATCTGAAACAAACGGGAACTTAGATGGGTTTCTTTCTGCTTTCTTGTGACATTGAAACACCCTGCAGAATGCATGTGGTAGATCAAGACTATAAATGAGTTTCTTCTGCAGTATCTTCCTTTCGAATGTATGTGGGTCTTTGCGTGAGTGTGTATCAGAGACATCATCAGTGAGAAAAGCTTTGGAGAGCTCGTCACAGCTAGTTCTTTTCCCCCAGCATGCAAAATAGATCACTGAGTCAGCTGTTCATGGGAAATAATTATTACTCCCTGACAGCACCTAGGATTACAGGGAGAAAACTTTTAAGAAAAGGCACCCAATTTCAGAAGATTTTGCTGATTAATTTTCTCACCACTTCCGTTCAGTCTGCTTGCTTGCTCCAAAAATGGGTTTCTAAACTGGAAAAAAAAAAAAAAGAGAGTGAATACATAACAGAGCATGTTTCCCAGGCAGCATTTTGTAGCAGAACAATCATTTCCAAATGTCTCCTCTCCAGTTAGAACGTCTTGAACCCTCTTGCCGCTCAGCCCATTCAATGTGAAAGGGCTTCAGGGCGTCACCCGATCACATCTTTTGAATAGTAAACACGGAGACTGATGTGTGTCAAGGAAAGCACACTGAGAAATGTGCTTTCCCCCAGATTGCAGAGTAGAAAAGCAGTAACTGTGATTTATGTTGCTATTGTTCACAGCGCGCTCCCTGTTTATAGTTAATTGCATAGAAACAACCCGTCATTTACCAGAGAGGCGTGCAAAGATGCGTTCATCCAAAGGAATCTTCCCTAAAAACAGTCTGTGCCCTCCAGTGCCCCACCCCAGCACAAGAACGTGCACACACACACACACACACACACATCAAGTCGAATACCGTCTTGAATGAGCAAAAATAGTGTCCACCTCCAGGAGATATTCACATTTTTGCAGTGAGCTTTCTCAAGCCAAGTCTTAAATTGAGCTTGGAATTGCCTGGAACCCGGGAAGGGCACTGGCCTTCAGTTTAGTTCCACTGACCTTTGTTTAAGACATCTTCAGGGAGCTCCAGTTTCCTCATCTCTGAATTGGGACGATATAATCTGTGCACCTCTCACTTCGCGAGGTTCTCGTGAGGACTAAAGGAGATGATGGCTTTAAAGTTCCTTTGATAACTTTTACGTTGTATTTAAATATTGGAGGTTTATGGTTTTTGAGAAACATTTGAAGCAGCATCTTCAATTGGAAGGATCTTCATTGGAAGTAGAGGTATCTTATTTTTGACACTCCGTGTACTAAGACGTTAAAATAACTTACATTACAATAATTAATCCGCTTCTGTTTATTCCCTGTCTGAATAGTAATTGCATCTTTACCAGCTGATGTGAAGCAAACTGTATACCGTTTGTCTTCACTTAGCAATAATTATAACTTTTACATAAGAGGTCTTACTACCCGATAGACGTGATCCTAAGTGTTTTCTCAGATTCCCTCATCTGATCCTCTCAAATCTTATCAATACCATTCACAGATTCACTCATTTGATCTCCTCATATCCTAGAAATACCATGCTTCCTCTTTTGCAGCTGGAGAAATCAAAGCCGGGGAAATGAAGTAGGTTGTTTATGGTTTACAGCTAGTAGGTGACAAAGCCAGAGTCTGAATTCTTTTTTTTTTTTTTTTTTTTTTTGAGACGGAGTCTTGCTCTGTCGCTCAGGCTGGAGTGCACTGCAACCTCCACCTCCACTTCCACCTCCCGGGTTCAAGTGATTATCCTGCCTCAGCCTCCCAAGTAGCTGAGATTACAGGCACGTGCCACCACACCTGGCTAATTTTTTTTATTTTTAGTAGAGATGGAGTTTCACCATGTTGGTCAGGCTCGAACTCCTGACTTTGTGATCCACCTGCCTTGCCCTCCCAAAGTGCTGGAAAGAAAGGAGCAACGATTTAAAATAATCACAGTGAAAACTCATTGAAAACAATGCTTGTTCACTGTAGACGGCCACATATAGACTGCAAGCTAGACCATAGATTCTGGTCATATTCTGTGAATATTTATTGCACTTTCTAAATGCCAGGCAAGTTTCTAAGCACTGTGCATACATTCCAAGAAGATATTCTAGAAATCCCCACCTTCGGGAAGTCACCTTCCACCAGAGGCCGTCAGATAATCAGAAAATAAATATATAAAATGTCAGGTGGGGATGTGTCCTAGGGGACGATGAATCAGGAGAATGGTCGGATGAGGGAGTGATGGGAGAGATTGGCGGGGGCAGTGATGCCTTACGGGAGGGCAGCGTGACATTTGAGGAGTGGCCCAAGGAAGGACACAGGCCTGTGGATGTGTGAGGGAGGACGTCCCCTGCAGAGGGAGTGGCTGGAAAAAGCTGGTGGGGACAGAGCAGGTAGACGGTGGGGTGGGGCTGGAGGGACTCGCTATTGGAATGCTTGCAGACTGTGACACGAGTTTTGTGTTTTGCTTGGAGTGAGGTGGGAAGGCACCAGGAAGATCTGAGAGGAGAAGCGAGGGAATCTGACCAGGGATTTAAAAGGATTGTGCCCACGGGGCACCGTGACTCACACCTGCAATCCAGTACCCTAGGAGGCTGAGGAGGGAGGATCACTTGAGCTGGGGAGGTCGAGGCTTCAATGAGCCCTGTCCACACCACCGCACTTCAGCCTGGGTGACAGAGCAAGACCTTGTCTCTGAAAAATAAAGCAAAATGCGTAAAAAAGAAAGGATCGCAGGGACCATTGTGTTGACAACAGAACCCAGCAGCTGCCTCTAGAAGGGCCTTGTGTTGGGCTCGGTGCTCTGCTGGGCCACCCTGAAATCCTTAGTGAGTTTTTAAGGAGAGGCTGGTGTTAGTGCCCGGGGCTGTAGACCAGGCAGCTTCCCCAGAAGACATTCTTTCCTGCTGCGGGGGTGGATCTGAGGTCAGGGTGTCAGCTTGCAGGAGCTGCCTTCTCACTGTGTCCTCCCAGGGCCATCCCTCTGTGTGCATCTGGGTCTTAACTGCCTCTTTTTATAAGGACGCCAGTCCTCCTGGGTGAGGGCCTACCCATGTGGCCTCATTTTACCCGAATCATGTCCATAAAGGCCGGGTCTCCAGACGCAGCTACATCTTGCAGCCCTGGGAACGGGCCTCCGCGTATAAATTTTGGGGGACACCATTCAGCCTGACGATCCCTCTGCTCTGAGTATTCAGGCCTGGGCAACTAGAAGAGGGGGGACCCTGGTTATTAACTTGGGGAGACCAAGTCCAGCTTTCCTGGAGGGAGGGGAAAAATGGGAGTTTGTCCCCTCTGAGTCCGAAACGAAATTATGCAGTTGTCTAGTGGAAAACGGACACAGGTGTGCTGTTCAGGGGAGCAGGGGAGTGGGAGAGATGGGGACGTGACCTGGACGTAGATTTTAATGGAAGCCGCCTCGGTGGTGGAGCATGGAGAAGCCTCAGTATCACAGCAGGAGGAGGAGCAAGGTGAGTAGCATGTGTGCAGAGGGTGCACCTGCTGAACAAACCAGGGACTGCTGTGTCCCCGACACCAAGCAAGGGAAGGTGTTAACAGAGGGGCCTGAGGTTGACGGTGGCCATGGGGGCCTAGGGGACTAGGCTGGGGACTGTCCCCTGGATCTGGCTCTGATGGTCAGTGGAGGGGCTGCGTCCGCCTGGACAGGAGAAGGAGCCCAGAGGGGAGGCGGGGAGGAAGGCTCAGGCCGCAGCTGCGCATCTCAGCAGCTCTTTCCTCCAAACTCCTCCTCGCTCATAGACCCTCAGGAAATCACAGCAGAAAGCAAGGGAGAGTGTCATTACTCTAGAGGCCATATGATTAAGCCCACTTTGTTTGTTCGTTCCCAAACAACAAATTTTTGTATTTTCATTATTAGTAGTTAAAAATTACTTGGATACTCCACAGTTGGCAGAGTTATGCGGACGGTCTCACCTGCGGGCTGCACACAGCCGCTCCGTGGCGCACACATGTTCTGCCGAAGTCCACGTTTCTGTGCAGCCCTCACCGCCTGGACGCCAGGGCGGTGCAGGGGAGCCCCCAACTCACGCCTCACCCGGTGCGGACGTGGCACCTGATTGCTGCCCCTCCCTGCTGAGCAGCTCCGTCTGCACACTGCATAAGTTTGGCTGCAAGGCAACAAGGAAACTAAGCTGGAATCCGGCGTGGCATGTCACCAGGGCCACAGGCAGGACAAGGAGCAATAAAAGTTGAATTTTAAAAAACAGATAAATGTATGTGTAGAAAAGGAAGAAAGCAGGTATAGAAATGTACGTAGGTACCGTATCCACAGATTGAACACACATGTGTGCAAATATGTCTCCCACACACGTGCACACACACACATACACACACACACGTAGCTGTCATGTAGAAGCCACTGTTTTTTCGGCTCTATTTGTGACTTTTATATTAACACACTGCCCTCCAGCGCAGCAATGCCAGGTCTCTTATAAATATTTATGGCAACCTTTAGCTCTTCCGAAAGCAGCTCCTTCTGCCATGTGAGGCGCTGCTCTGAGAAGTGACAGGGGTCCCAGGCTTCTCCGCTCTGCCGTGGTTCACAGGCTGTGGCTCCTCTCCATGGACCAGCTCCGGTGGGACGGGCCCTCTAGTTCACTGCCAGCAGGGTGACGGCGGACACCCCGAATGCAGCATTGAGAAGCAAAATCGGCCCTCGTGTGTTTTCTTTTAGGCACTGCATTGGTGCGGTTGTGATGAAACCATTTCACATTTACTGAGTGTGCGCTGCACTCAATTACAATATGAAAATGTGAAACCAGAACAACACACAGGAGGAAGATTGGAGATCAGAACTCTCTGTACCTGCTCTGCAATTTTTCTGCAAACCTAAACTTGCTCTGAAAAATAACATCTATTTTATTTATTGATCGATTTGATTTTTCTGTAGATACGGTGTTTCGTCTTGTTGCCCAGGCTGGTCTTCTAGGCTCAAGCCATCTGCCCAGCTCAGCGTCCCAAAGTGCTGGGATTACAGGAGTGAGCCACCTCGCCCAGCCTAAAATCCATTTTAAAAAGAACATGAGAAATGATTTGCATTTCGGGCTGAAGAAGAATGAAAGGTACCTGTAGTTTTGCCTCCAAGAAAGCCTAGTTATACCTTTATTTTATTAACCTGCTATTCACCAGGTTTGTGGGTGTGGTTTCTCAGTGTGATTCTAACCCTGCTTAGGAGGGGCAGTGCTAGGAACTGCTATAGGGGCGCACAGCAGGTGGTCCCTAAAGCTGTGATGCTCAAGAGATTCACAGAATATCTGAAGAAAAAAGACATGTTTGTTTTTGCATTTTCTGTGGTTTTGCTGTTGTTGTTCATCACAAAGTTTGCAGGTTCGCTACAATTTTGAACATTCAGAACAATACACAGAATAAGATAAAAATCGTCAGCTATGCAATTGTTTGTTTTTAAATAGACATTCTCAAGATTTTGGTGTCGCTTTTTCTCAGGATTTTTCTCTGGGAACATGTTTATCTGTTCCTGTAGTTGGAATGACACTCAATTTTTAGTTTGGGTTCTTCTTTTATTCATCATTATCCTGTGGCAAGTGTTTCCCCAGGGTGTGAAATCCTATTAAAAGTACAGACTTTAAGGGCTGTTTTGCTGTTTATCACATGTATCATAATGTATTTAATGCTCCCCATCTCTTTTTGAATATTTAAGTAGCTTTCTGGGTTGAAATCTTGTAAATTACGCTGCAATAAATGTGTTTATCATTGGTGCACACATCTCTACATTTCTAAAGGCTGAAATTATTGAGTCAAAGGTAAATTCTCAATGCTCTTGATAAATATTGCCAAACTGACCCCTTGGAAGAATTTGATGCTATACCACCAACACTGTTTTTAGAGACAGAGTCTTGCCTGGTTGCCCAGGCTGGAGTGTAGTGGCAATCAGAGCTCATACCGAGTCCTGGACTCGAGCACTACTCCCGCCTCAGCCTAACATGTGGCTGGGGCTGCAGGTGTGTGCCACCACACCTGCCTAATTTTTGTATTTTTTTGTAGTGAAAGGATCTTTCTATGTTGCACAGACTAGTCTCGACTCTAGCCTTAAGAATTCTCGCCGGGTGCGGTGGCTCACGCCTGGAATCCCAGCGCTTTGGGAGGCCGAGGAGGGTGGATCACGAGGTCAGCAGATCAAGACCATCCTGGCTAACATGGTGAAACCCCGTCTCTACTAAAAATACAAAAAAAAATTAGCCGGGCGTGGTGGTGGGCGCCTGTAGTCCCAGCTACTTGGGAGGCTGAGGCAGGAGAATGGTGTGAACCCAGGAGGCGGAGCTTGCAGTGAGCAGAGATCGCGCCACTGTACTCCAGCCTGGGAGACAGAGCGAGACTCCGTCTCAAAAAAAAAAAAAAAAAAAAGAAATCCTCTTGCCTCAGTCTCCCAAAATTCTGGGATTACAGATGTAAGCCAGCACACCCAGCCACATTTAACAATTTAACAAATGAACAGTAATAGCCCATCTTTGTTTATATTTGAATATCTTTGATTATTATTGAGGTTAAGTATGTTTTAATTGGGGGTCTGACCACTTGCAATTCTTTCATTAATTGTCTATTATGACAATTCTTGACAATTTTCCCATATATCTACTGAAACATTCTTTTCTGTTGTTTCGGCTTGGCAATAGTTGTTTACACACTATGCTAATTTTCATCTCTGTTTTCCACTCTGATTTTAATTACCAGGGTACCCTGGTTGTTTATAAATTTGCAAATAGAACTGATTAAAAAACCTGTTCAAGGAAGTAATCTTGAAGATCATCAAATATTTTCATTTGCGTATTTTTTTTTTTTGAGACTGAGTTTTGCTCTTGTTGCCCAGGCTGGAGTGCAATGTCACAGTCTCAGCTCACTGCAACATCCGCCTCCTGGGTTCAGTGATTCTCCTGCCTCATCCTACCGAGTAGCTGGGATTACAGGCACATGCCACCACACCTGGCTAATTTTTGTAATTTTAGTAGAGAGGGGGTTTCACCACGTCGGTCAGGCTGGTCTTGAACTCCTGACCTCAGGTAATCCACCTGCCTCGGCTTCCCAAAGTGCTGGGATTACAGGTGTGAGCCGCTACACCCAGCCCATTTTTATGAATTAAAACATTTATTTTAGGGACTCCAAATTATTTCTTCAAATTTTAACAGTCAAGTAGCCACTGACTGGGACTGGAAGTCACAGCTCCCGGCCACCAGCTCGGTGTTCTTCAGTCGTATGTGAACCCTGGGGACTAGCTACTTACAGGCCCCAGGCTGAGCAGCTCACTTACAGCTTCCTGCTCAGCTCCGAGATAGGCATTGTCCTTATTCTGTAGGAAAGATAAACACACTGCCCTCAGTTTTCAAGGCAGTAAATGGGAGAGGCATTTAATTGCCAGTCTGTCTTATCCGAAGCCCCTTGATTTTTAACAAATACTCCCACCGATGTTTAGAGAACTTGAGGTAGTTATTTCTTTATATCTCTAATCCTCAGTTTTCTCACCTAAAATATAGACCAAAAATAAAAATAATGAAACCCCTTTCTTTAGATGATTGCTGTGAAGATGACACAGGGGTGCTATGGAGGCAGATATGAGTAGGTCTGCAACGATGGCACCGACAACCCCCTCCAGCACCTGAACACCCCTCTTTCCACCGGCAGTGGAGTCTGTTTCCCTGCCTTGAACCCCGGCTCACCTTGTGATTTGGTTTGACCAATGGAGGCAGTAGAGGTGGTCCTATGCCAATTTTGGGCCAAGCCCATAAGAGATCCAGCAACTATTTACCCTCTTGGGGCCCTCAGAGCAGTGTAGAAAAAGCCATCTGGTCTATCAGAGGAACGGGGACATGTGGAGGAGAACTGAGGGACCCCTGCTGGGGCCCCAACACGCAAGGCTGGCAGAAGGACCACTGTCCACCCACCCACATACTCGCGAGACTCGATGAATTCTTGCTTGAGTTCTTTAAGTTTGGGGGATTCTGTGTGTGCGTGCAATGCAAGACGACTGATATCTGTCTCCAGAGGTTTGCCAGGCGTTCGGTGAATGTCAGTGCCCTTCACGTCCCCTTCCCCGCCATTCTTAGGACGACTGGACCGTACTAAGGGTACGCTGGGCTCTGCCTTGTCCTCCCACGGACTAGCACTGCCCCTACCATGAGATGTTCGAGGAAAAGCAATTCAGATCTCTCTATAAGAAGAACTAAGCCTTAAGATCTGTTTAAGCTTTTAGACCTGGTTTCAATCAACCAAGGTTTGAGAAATTATGGTGACACAGCAGACTTGTCCCAACATAACTTTAAGTATGACATATCCATTAATTATATTGTAAATCTAACATTTTATGTAAAGCTCACCACAATTTTTTTTTTTTTTTTTTGAGACAGAGTCTCACTCTGTCACCAAGGCCGGAGCGCAGTGGCACAATCTCGGCTCACTGCAACCTCCGCCTCCTGGTCAAGCAACTCCCGAGTAGCTGGGATTATAGGCACGCACCACCACACCTGGCTACCACAAATATTTTTATTTGGGTTCCTGTGTGGTGGTTCATGCCTGTGATCCCAGTGTTCGAGAGGCTGAGGTGGGAGGATGGCTTGAGGCCAGGAGTTCAAGACCAGCCTGGGCAACATAACAAGACCTCAGTCTCTATGAAAAAAAATTTAAAAATAAAAAATTAGCCAGATATGGTGATGTGTACCTGTGGTCCCAGCTACTCAGGAGGCTGAGGCAGGAGGATCACTTGAGCCCAGGAGATCAAGGCTGCAGTTAGCTATGATTGTGCCACTGCACTTCAGCCTGGGCTACAAGGCAAGACCTTGTCAAGAAAGAAAGGGAAGAAAAGAAAGAAAGGAAAGAAAGAAAGAAAGAAAGAAAGAGAGAGAGAGAGAGAGAGAAAGAGGAAAGAAGGAAGGAAGGAAGGAAGGAAGGAAGGAAGGAAGGAAGGAAGGAAGAAGGAAGGAAAGAAGGAAGGAAAGAAGGAAGGAAAGAAGGAAGGAAGGAAGGAAGGAAGGAAGGAAAGAAATAATTTAAAGCTATTATAAAACAAATCCCAGGCCAGTTTTTACATCCATACTGTCAAATAGACTTTCTGTGTTCCTTTGTCAATTACCTACTGAATGGGTGAGTATTGATGAAGGATTAACTCTTTGAGAACAAGGGCACGCATCACAATTGCCTGACATCCACCCCAGCGCTGAGCAGAGGCCCTGGCATGCAGGTGGCTTAATAGATATGTTGCTGTCCTTAAGAGCCATAGGATTCTGGAGAAATAGTTACTGATGATCCCAAGTTGATGCAGGTTATTGTGAAACAGAGACGTGTAAAATTGGCCCCAGGCTCATTTTTAAAGAGAGAAAAATACTTTTTATAAGGAAATAAGCTAATTTTTTTCTTTCTGCATTTGCCTGTCTGATGGTGTAATTTATGAACACATGCACGACCTTAGGCTGAAATTGAATAGCTGAGCATGGTCAACAGTGAAAGGTAGTAACAACACTGACATTTTTGATGTTAAAATGTTCCCCATTTTTTTAACTGCAGCGTAAACCAACAGTCCTTATTATGCCCCATAAATAATAGCAGCAACCACAACGAAAAAAACTATAAAAATTAAATTGTGAAAACTAAACTATTTATGTGATTTCATTTGTTAGATGTATTTTGTGCCACTGAGCCTGGCTTCCTTCTAATGTCATAAGACTATTAGGAACTGTAATAATCTTCAGGGGATATAAGATTTATCAACTCTTGCAGAATGGGATGGGAGCCAAAGGAGGAGATGAAGGGAAACTGGTGAAATTAATCAAGTTTTGCTCTGTGTACTGGCCAAGAGAATGCAGTAGGTTATTATTCAGGCATTTTACACAGTAGGAACACAATTTGACCACTACCATATGTTGAATTTGAAATTATATGTTATCCTTTTCCAAAAATAATCTCATAAAAATGTCAATACTTTTGTTAACAAATGGCTTTATCCACTAAAAAGGGACACACATACAGAAAGAGAGAAAGTGTTGATATTCACTAGCTCACTGGGAGACATAACATTTTAATCCTGCTACACAAGCCAGACTGGCTTGTGATGATGGAGAGACAGGGTGACGAGACTCCAATACATCACTGTTTCCTTTGCCGTAAAAAAAACAATGGCATCCGTCCCCTTGCGGCATGTGAATGGGCTCCAGTCAGTGGCCTTGAAATATGAGGCTTTCCTCTTCACTTGAGGCAATATTGGAGTTCTTTGGAATAGATAGAAGCCATCATTCCAGTCCTAACACAATACAAAGGCATCACTGTAGGAGCAATTTTGAAAATGTATGAACTTCATAAAATGTTCCATTTTCCACATTGTGAGTTTGGCTTGCACAGTCAAAACATCAGAGCTCAGGAAGACTACGTATTAAGGTCTCAAGCCTTTAGCTTGAGTGTATGACACTAACAAAGAATAAAGTATGTGTCCTATGCAACGGTCATCCATAATGAGACAGAAAATAAATACGTCACTTTGCATGCCATCCGACCCCGACAGCCAAGGTAGCCAGCTGTTCTGCATTTATGTTTACTGCTAAAGCCATATTTTTAATTTCCACATGATGAGTTTTTAAAAGAGTTTCTGTTAGGTCTACAGTAAAAGCGACTGCCTTAACATATTAGTAAACAAAATGGAATATAAACGTGTTGGTTATTTTGTTTTCTTTCCAAAATGAATCAATAGCTCCAAGGCACTTCAAAAGAAAATCCACATCAAAAATAAGCTGACAGCATAAACTATTGTGGTGAGCACATGGATGCCAAATCCCCCAGCCTTTCCTTCAGGTTTCTAAACACAATACATGTGGATGGCTTTGAAGGAAAACCAAATTTCATTGAAAGACACCGGACTCACCAAGAACCACGTGTTTCCTATCAGAGTTGAAACGACTCTAGGACTCTAATTGTTCTCAAAGATTCAGCTCATTCAGTTATTCTTGATCACTCGGGGAAATGGGGTCTGACCCAATGGCCAAGTGTAAAAAGATATAAGCAAGTGAAAAACCATGAAAGGCAATTTTGTGAAGTATTTTGGAATTGCTTTTCAACTGATGTTCATCATTTCCTCAACTGAACTGTGAATTTTCTGGCTGGAAGAAAGCCCTGTCTGCTCCTACAGAGATAACCACACATTCATGCCCAGAACTGTTTTAAAACTCAAGTCAGCCTGTAAATGACATAGATGTTGGGTGTGTTTGTTTGTGGGGTGTGTGTGTCTCCCACACAGCAGGAATTATGTGACTTACTTTGACCTGTGGATGCAGGCAGAGGGGGAAGGTAGAAACAAGATATTTTTGTTTGCTTTTTAAAATTTGTATTTTAAAATATTTATGGATTCATACGAAGTTGAAAAGATACTACAGAGATGTCCTGTGTCTCCTTTATACAGTTTCTCCCAACGGGTGTATCCTGAATGATTATAGCACAACAGAAACCCAGGAAGCTCTCCCTGGTACAAGGTGTGCCTGGTTCCTTGTTGCCCCCTGTGCACATCTGTGCAGCCACCTCTGTGATGGACATACAGGACATTTTATCACCATTAAGATCTCCCTGGAGCTACCTGGTGGAATTGTGTCCCCCAAAACAATAGGTTGGAGTGAAGTCCTTGCCCCTCGTAATGCTGACCATGACCTTATTTGAAAATAGGGTCTTTATGGATGTAATCAAGAGAAGATGGATGAGGTCATACTGGAGTCGGGTGGGCTCCAAATCCAATGGCTGGTCTCCTCGTGAGAAGCGGGGAAGAGGCACAGAAGTCCACATCGGGGAAGGCCATGGGAAGATGGACGCAGAGGCTGGACGGATGCATTTACGAGCCAAGGATGCCAAGGACGCTCAACGGCCCCTGGAAGCTGGGAGAGGGGAGAGGGATCTGGATCCCCCCTAGGGCCTTCAGAGGGAGTGTGGCTCTGCCCACGCCGTGATTTCAGACTCCTAGTTTTCAGAATGGTAGGAGGATAAATTCCAACTGTTTTAAGCACCCAGTTTGTGATCACGTGTTATGGTAACTCTGGAAAATGAATACTTACATGTTTACAGTCACACCCTCCTCCCCTCCCCAACTCCACCATCTCTAGCTCAGGACAGCCACCAGTCTGTTTCCTATCACTATCACTTTGTCATTTTGAGAATGTTATCTGAATTGAATTCTACAGTATGGGACCTGTTGGGGCTGGCTTCTTTCTCAGCATAATGCCCTCGAGATCTACCCGTAGCTTGCTGCTGTCTTTGCTGAGTAACATTCCTGGGTGTGGGTGGCCACAGCTTGCCTACCCGTCCACCGAGTGAGGGGCACTTTGGAGGGTTCCATTTTTTTGCTATTACAGATAACGCTGCCATGAGCGACCATGCACAGTTGTTTCTGCAAACGGAAGTTTTCATTTCTCTGGAATAAATGGCCAGGAGAGCAGCTGCTGGGTCATACTGGGAAGCGTATGTTTAGTTTCTAAGGAGCTGCCTGTTCTCTGGAGTGGCCTGCACCTTTCGTATCTGCACCAGCAATGTGTGGATGATGCTGTTTCCCCATGTCCTCACCAGTGCCTGGTGTGGTCACTCTTTTCTAATTTAGCTGAGCCAATAGCCGTGTGATAAGAACTCATCGCATCTCTCTAACAGCGAGTAATGTTGAATATCTTTCCACGTGCTTTTTCGCAATCCACATATCCTTTTTAGTGAGATGTCTCTTCATGTCTTTTGCACATTTTCTAATTGGCTTGTTTGCTTTACTGTTGTGTTGAAGTGTTCTTTACATGTCTAGATAATAATCCTTTGTCAGATATGTGGTTTGCAAATATATTCTTCCAGTCTGTATCTTGTCTCAACAGGGTCCTTGTCTACACATGATCTTATGCTAACAGGGTCCTTCACAGAGCAAAGCCTTTTTTGATGAAATCCAATTTATGGATTTCTTTCTTTTATGGATTGTGGTTTTGGTGACATGTTTGCAAACTCTAGGTCTTGAAGATTTTGCCCTATGTTGTTGTCTAAATGTATAGTTTTATGTTTTATATTTGAATCTATGATCCATTTTTAGTTAATTTTTGTAGAAGGTGTGAGGCTGAGGTTTCTTCTTTTGCTTATAGATATCTAATTTCTCCATGGCTTTATTTATTTATATAATTTTACACTAAAATTAAAATAAACATCCTTTTTCCCTTTGTCTCATTTTCCTGCTGGATGATGTTAGCAGATAACAGCCTCAGTGCACCTGCTAATAATGTTTACCTCTCCTGGGAGCTGATCTGACACAATTTTAGGAAGCTAGCAGTCTCACAAAGCAGGAGTCTAGAAATTGAGACAGTCCAGTGAGATTTTCTTATCAGGAAACTACTCCTGGAACAAGGCAAGATATAAGAAAAGAAGAGATTGTTTAAAGAACAGGAAGTTAACAAGAAATCTAGGAAGCAGTTGGACCATCGTAAGAGTGCTCAGAACTGCAAGGGGGCGGAAAGTCCCCTATGCATCCTGGACTTCCTTCCGAGGTCCACAACTGAGGGGTCTGGGAGTAGCGTCAGTCACCCCGGAAGCTAAACCAGTCATCCTGGACTTCCTTCCAAGGGCCAGGACTGAGGGGTCCAGGACTAGCATCAATCACCCCGGAAGCTAAACCAGTCATCCTGGACTTCCTTCTGAGGGCCACGACTGAGGGGTCCAGGACTAGCATCAGTCACCCTAGAAGCTAAACCAGTTATCTCCATTGGATTTCCAAACACCCTCTCAATATCTAATAAAACCCCCTTTTAGAAATACCTCCAGTTATACAAGAAACCACCAGGCCGGGCGCGGTGGCTCACGCTTGTAATCCCAGCACTTTGAGAGGCCGAGGTGGGCGGATCACGAGGTCAGGAGATCGAGACCACCGTGAAACCCCGTCTCTACTAAAAATACAAAAAATTAGCCGGGCGTGGTGGTGGGCACCTGTAGTCCCAGCTACTCGGAGAGGCTGAGGCAGGAGAATGGCATGAACCCGGGAGGCGGAGCTTGCAGTGAGCTGAGATCATGCCACTGCACTCCAGCCTGGGTGACAGAGCGAGACTCCGTCTCAAAAAAAAAAAAAAGAAACCACCAATAACTGCATTTCTTTAATTGCACACACACACACACACACACACACACACAGACACACACACACACAGAGTTATCAAAAATGATGACATGCTAATTGAACATTTCTTATTCATCATACTTGACTGAATCTAATGTTGACTGTTTTCAAAAAATCAACTCCACTGTCATAGGATACATGGCTAGCATTCAAAAAAAGAGACAGCTGTAATCCCAGCATTTTGGGAGGCCAAGGTGGACGGATCACCTGAGGTCAGGAGTTTGAGACCAGCCTGGCCAATATGGTGAAACCCCTTCTCTACTAAAAATACAAAAATTAGCTAGGCATGGTGGCAGGTGCCTGTAATCCCAGCTACTTGGTAGGCTAAGGCAGGAGAATCACTTGAACCTGGGAAGCAGAGGTGAGCCAAGATCATACCACTGCACTCTAGCCTGGGTGACAGAGCAAGACTCTTTCTCAAAAAAAAAAAAGAGAGAGAGGCCCCAAAATATTTTTTCATAACTCTCATTGCCTCATTTTGGAAGTATGCACCCTTCCAAAGGGATTCTCTTGAAGGAAACAACCACTTTTCAGTGTATACGTTTGGGTATGCTTCTTTAAAATCCGTAAAGTTTGAATCACTTTATTTTATTGAGATGTCAACATGTAATTGAATGTGCTAGGGAGAACTCACCTGACAGTTTTCTAAGTGCTTTCTTTCTGAGTCTCTGTTCAGCTGGCGATCCCCCACTTTATTATGTGATCTCCCCCCACCTGTTTTTCTTGGCCAGGAGGAGAACATCACGGTGCAAGGCAAACACAGGGGCTGGGATTTTCGCAAAGACAGTGGATAACAGCAACCTATCTCTCTGACTCTTTCTTGAAATCTCATTGTAAAATGCAGAAAATGGTCTTCTGAGAGAAGTCATTGTTTTTAAGAAGAGGACAGGAGAGAGCAGCAGTGAGGTTCTGGGGCTAAGCAGAGAGCTTCTCAGTGCTGGGGCACAGCACATTGCTCAGATCAGCTTTCCCTGTGAGAGTAACAGAACGCAGAAGGAACGCTAAGAAGCGTATTTGAAAATGATTGACTAGCGGACGTGATAGAGAGCGATTATCAGGGTAGACTATAAGGCTGTAACACAGAGGGCGTGGCCAAGCACAGCCCAGCTTTTGTCCCAAGGATGCCAGCTAAACCAAGGAAAGGTGAGCTGGAATGTCATGTCTCTTAAAGTTTGGAGACTTGGGAAAGTGGGGGCTTCAACAGGAAGTCCTCCTCTCCTAAAGCCGAGATCAGAAAAGGCCACACTCTCAGCAGAAGAGTAAAACCCCACCCTGAAACACAGAGTGGATCCACGTGCTCCGGATAAAAGGGAAGGTTGAAAAGCTAACAGAGTTCAGATACAAAACAGAACAAAGACGAAACAAAAGTCTGCAGCCGAACCCTACCTGCTGTTCCGTGTTGAAATCTGCCTCCTCAAGTCAGGAGTAAGATGGGAAGGAACACCCGAGACTCCGGCATCAGCATCAGCTGCAGGGGCTCCCGGAAGGACAAGGTGAGAAAAATAAGCAAAAGGATTGGAAGGAAAACAACAAGGAAAATGGATATAATCTGCATGTTTAGATCATATCATTGTGAACATAGAAATTTTAAAATAGTAGAATGAATAAGAGAGTTTGGCCAATTTTCTGACAACCCAAGCAGAATGGTGGGTGGTGGGTGGGGAGTTTGCAGCTGAAAATGCCAACGTGGCTCTGAAAATCTGGGGCGTGCCTGTTTCAGGATTTGGGTTTGAAAATCTGGGGCATGCTTGTTTCGGGATTTGGGTTTGAAAATCTGGGGCGTGCTTGTTTCGGGATTTGGGTTTGAGCTCCTAGTTGGAAGAAAAATGGCGAAGAATTTTGAGAAAGGGAGTGGCATGATGTAAATGATGCCATCTTTTTTAAGGATCATTTTGATTGGTCCAAGAAATGTGGGGTGTGGCCAGGAGGGCAGTTGGGGGAGGGGGAGGGGACCAGCAACTGGGACCAGGGTGAGGGGAGAGGGGGAGTTCAGCTGGGGACGCCTGCAGGACGTGAGGCTTGCTGGACCCCAGTGGACTGATGTTGGGTCTGAGAGAGAAAACTCAAGAATAATGTTTAAGTTTGTGTCTTAAATGAAAGCTAACTCAATCCCAGTGACTTGGGAGGCTGAGGCAGGAGGATCGTGGGAGCCCAGGAGTTTGAGGCTTCAGTGTGCCAGGATCGCGCCACCACACTCCAGCCTGAGTGACAGAGTGAGAGCCTGTCTCATAATAAAATAAGCAAAATAAAATAAATAAAATAAAAATGTAAATAATGATGCTATTGACATAAATCTGGAGGGCTGGAGTCAGGACGTGGTTGAGGGAGTAAATACTGAGAAAGCTGTGTCCTTTTAAAGGTGGCATCCATTCAAAAGCCAAGTGGTGTCACTGTGGGAGAAGTTGGTGGCAGTTCCTCTTCCTTCTCAGCCCAATTTCATCACCAGCCCATTCCCCTGGTAACTCCATGACCCTCACTTCCCTCATCCTGATCAGGGATGACTGAGACCCATGAGAAGAGAGGCTTCACTGGCCCCATCAGGACCCAACTAGGACTTGCTTCCACCTGCTCTCCTCTTGCCAGAGATAAGCCCACCACACTATTGCCCGAGCCACTGCTGTGGGGCTTCATGCCCTGGGTCCAGTCCCCCTCACTAATTAAAGCTCATATCTGCAGCAGCTCTCTCTCTCCCCACATGCCATTAAATTTCCCCCTTTCAGTCAACTGGGGGCCTCATGACCCACAGGCATCCCTCAGCTGAATCGTTCCTATCAGCATCAAAACTCATGTTCCAATCTTTATATAAAGTCACCCTGTCTACACCGTGTTCCCCACCAGCTAGTGACTCCGTTCTCCCAGGGCAGGCATGGTCTGGATGTCTACCAAGCCTCTTGACCGTGTGTAGAGTCAGGGCTCTCAGAGAAACAGAACTGGTGGGAGCCATACCTTTATCTAGGGTGAGATTTACCTTAAGGAATCGGCCCACGTGTCTACAGAGGCTGAAAATCCCCACAATCTACTGTCCACCACGAGAGGCCTCAAAATCTACCATTCACCATGAGAGGCCCAGATGATCTGCCAGCAGGATCCCAGCTCGCAGGCAGAAAAGCCATATCTCAGCTTTGTCTGTCAGACACACAGAGAGAGTAGTCTCCATTCCTTGGCCTTGTTGTCCTGCTCAGGCCCTCCACAGATTGGGTGAAGCCCACCCACCCTGGGGAAGGCCACCCGCTTTACTCAGTTCACCGATTAAAATGCTGGTCTCTTTCAGGAACTTCCCCACAGACATACCCAGAAATAATGTCTTACCAGCAACCTGGGCACCCCTTAGCCCAGTCAAGTTGACATAAAGTTACCCATCACTGTCCTTCCAAGTTCGGTGGCATTTCTAGACATCCCTTGCAGTTACGGCCAGCCATGTGACTGAGTGCTGGTAATGAAACACTCCTGGGAGTGACCCAACTCCTCCCTGGCCCATGAAACGCCAGCACTAGCAGAGCATGGCCCTGTGTGCCAGCCACGTGGAGAGGACCTTAGAGATGGGGGGATTTGAAGGAAGCTGTCCTTACAAGACTCTGTGGAACAGGGATTTCTCACCCCTCCAAATTCCCACCCCATTAGACTCCATCAACTTGAGCAAAAAATAAAATCTACTGTTTAGCCACAGAGATGTTGGCTTCCTTGTGAAAGAAGCTAGCGTGACTTACACTAATTAATCGGCAACCCCAAAGCCGCCCAGGCTTGCTGTTTCTGTCTCTTTCCTCCGATTTCTTTTGAAGCCACTCTGGTTGACTTCACCTCTGCTGGTCCTTGGGGACAGCTTGTGCCAGACTTCCTGGGGCATCCGTGTGCCTAAACCAATAGTGAATGTGGAGTCCTCCCCTTCCCTGACTCTCAGCGCCGTGGGACACACCTGGTCACCCCCACCCCATCACATTTCTCACCTGGCTCCCGGGGCTCCACTCCCCTCCTCGTACTCCTCCCGCCTCACTTGCTGCTCCCTCTCACTCTCCTTTGCTGCTGAATTAAAGGTCAAATGTTTGAAACATGGTGAGAGACCTTTCAACCCTCTATCTCTCTTCACAGAGGCTCCCCTCCTAATCCCGCCACTCTTTTACGTTCAGCTCCAATGTTGGACCCCAATCAACAAGGGTGAGGCTACAGGAGAAGGAGTGCTGATGGCCAAGAATGTCATGTGGCCCAGGGAACATCTTCCAGGAGGGAATTTGGGTCAGAGTTGGGGCTGAGCAGAACCGTACCGGGGTCAGAGCACTGGCGAGGTATGGGAAGTGGCACGGAGACCCTGGTAACAAGGATGCAAGGAGCACTGGCTGGTTGCGGTGGCTTCAGAGCGCAGTGTGAATGATTGGTGCTGGGCAAAGCCAGCTCTGTGGGGCTCTGCAGCCCAGCACAGGGAGGGAATAAGACAGGGAGTAAGATGTGGATACAGGCGTCCCTTCCAGGGGCGTAGGAAGTGCCACAGGCCTTCCTAGGTTCTTCCCAGCCCTCAGTGAAGACAATGCTTAGGGTGGGAATCCTGAGTCTACTGTGATTGAGTAACATACACAGGTGCAGGTGGAGGCCATGACGCTGGCTCTTCATCGTCAGGCGCCTTTTTATATCGGCATCGCTCCCTCCTCCGTCACCGGCGTCATAGCCTCGTCGCCTGCGGCACCTGCTCTTTTTGCCACCCACACCCCATCCTTTCCCCGTTTCCCCTGCTCCTTCTTTCTGGAGCTGCCCTGGACTCATGCTGTGATGTCAAGCAGCCTCTTGGGGTTTTAATTTCTTTCTCTGTGAATTAGGTTAACAGTGTCCTAAACTATGTTCTGTGAAAAAATAAAATAAAATAAATCTAGGGACTCCAAAGTCACTATGGCAAAGGGAAGTCAGGCTGGGAACTGCGTCAGGCAAACCTGCCTCCCATTTTCTTCCTAAATAACATGCTACAAAGGTAAGAAGCTACTTGCCTCCCGCACAATTTGCCCACAGGAAATTCCCTGTGGACAAAGGACAGACAGAACTCAAAGGCATCCCTCTGTGCACCTGAGACAAATTCATACGTGATCAACTCCTCTGCCTGTTGATTCACTGAGCCAGACTAAGACATCAGTGACTGCTCCTCTACCCACCTCTCACATGTAAATTGTGTGTTCAGTAAAAGTCTCATCAGAGACTCAAAATTCAACCTTTTGTCTCTTATCTATTTCTGACTTGGAAGTCCCCTCCTGGCTTCAAGTGGTCCCGCCTTTCTGGACCAAACCAGTGTACATCTTACACATATCAATGGATCTCACGTCTCTCTAAAAGTTACAAAACCAAGCTGTGCCCCGACCACCCTGGGCACATGTCATCAGGATCTCCTGAGGCTGTCATGGGCACATCCTTAATCTTGGCAAAAATAAACTTTCTAAATTGGTTGAGACTTTCGAGTTCACAGTTTGCTGGTCCTGGTACAATCAAGATAAAATAAGAGCAATAAAACGATCATTGGCAAACATTAAGTGCCTCAGAAACGTAGCATATTCTAAACAGTGTTATTTTTGTCTGTGGGGCTACTTTTTGGCTTAGAGATTCACAAAGCAAGTGAAATAATGTTATGGATTTAGTGGCAATCCATGGTTCATCCATATTTATTCACTCTGAAATTTTGTTCTTTGTGTTCATTGGACATAAAAGGCGTATGATAGGGCCAAGTGTTTTCATTGAAAACGTAACACAATAGTATTCCCCTAAAATGTATTTCATAAAAGACTGATTCAAAGGGGAATTTAGGAGATAAATTATATTTTTAAAGAATACGGACGAAGGAAAGAACAGTCTTTCGTGGACTTATCTGTAGGAAAGTCGCATCTTTCTTCAAAACTGCAGAGTCCTCCGGTGTCAAAGAATCAAGGAAGAGAACATAGGCGTGCCTGAGAAATCCCCGGAGTTGAGTATGCAGGAAACCCACTGTGGTATACAATAGGAGGAAAAAGTTTGTTCAAGTTCCACAACTCTAACAAAAGAGACTGAAATCAGTGGAGTACCAAAAGATTCTTATCACACTGTGATCACCCCCAAAGGCCAACTGCAAACAAAAGCTTTTATAATAGCGTCCTGCCAAAGAAAAGCTTTTATCTGTTTTAAATAACTTCAGTTTAGCTTGAAGTAATAATTGGATTTTCTCGGGCACTAGGATTGTGCGTGTGTTTCTGCCTGTGTGCGCGCACGCACGTGTGTGAGGAAGAGAGAGAAATGAGAGAGGGAGAGAAGAGGAGGTCTAGTTGATCAAAATGTAAGTAGAGAGTAGGCTTAGGGAACTGTTTTATTTTATAACAATTTCTAAAAATTAGTATTATTGAAGTGAGTTGTGCCTCTCATGCCTATTTTTAACAGCAATTCTTTTAAAAAGGAATGTATTACAAGCAAATATTTTACTTATAGCTGTTCTTTAGATATCATATCTGTATTAGGCTGAGAGCATCCTTTAATAATTCAAAAGACCTCACTTTCATTCCCTCTCATCCTATTATCTAATTCTTAAGGTGTGAATGTGAAGAGAACAGAAATTGCGCAAATAGCATGCTTCTGCTAAGATAGTAAAACAACAGAGGAATACGGGCTGTCAGCCCCTTCACTATCATCACAGGCGATAGAGTTGGAGGAGGCCATGTCGACAGTAATAGGATAATCCGTCCAATGGGTTGTGGCCTCATCTGTCGTTAGCTCTCCCACCAAGTGGTCTTTTCTAGCTTGTACCTTTCTCTCCCCCTTTCTGTCTGCAGCCTGTCCCTGGATGCTCATAAGCAGAGTGGCTACAGTGCAGCAAGGAAATCTTGCAGCAAACACTGCACTTGGCACAGCCGCAGGCCACGTCCCTGCCCGCCAGGACCTCTCTGTGATGGGCCAACGATGTTTCTGTTCCTGTTCATGAAATCACTTGGCGATGAGTGAAATCTGTGCGTTGTAACAACAAATGACTGCAACAGAAAATCACCAGATTCCCATCATAACTCAAATGCCAGCCAGGCTTGGTGGATGGGCTACTCGCTGAATTCTCCATAGCCGCACAATCATTAGCAGTGAGAACAGTCACCTACACGTGAAAGAATGACTAGAGGAAAACAATTCACTCCACTTAAGCAAAGTGATGTTCCCTTTGGCCAATCTAAATACCTTGGGGTTTGGCTAAGTCTTCTCCCTCCTCTCTTCTTCGAGTAGATGATGGAGCTTTGAAAGCCAGCGTGGGAGAGCATTACATGGCTGGATGAAAACTCCGCCGGGTTTACAGTGAGCTGGCTCATTATTCAGTGAAACCTCTATCCTTATTCAGCCTTGAATATTTAAATCCATACAGACCGGAACTGTACTCCGGAGCCTGGGAACACCGTGCAAAGCACTCCAAATCCCTGCTTTCATGCGCATGAAAGACCCCTCATTTTTACCCCTTCTACTAACCTAATTGACTGCATTTCTGTGAACACTCACTTGCTGGTTCCTAGCAATGAAGACTGTGGGGTCCTTTCTTTCCAAGGTTGTGCTGGAAAGTGGAGAAGGTAAAGGGGAAAGCAACAGGCAGGCAAGGGGAATCAGGGAGAAGGGACTCATCTGCAGCAGTCATGCCTCTCACGGAATCACAGGCCGGGCTATTGAGAAAGAAACGCGGGCTTTGCTCTCACCTAATGACGCTTTGTCACCTAATGACGCTTTGTCATTTTTAAAGGGCATTGCACTGTGATTGCCACGGATACATGAAAAGATAATGTGCTATTTTTAGCATGAAGCATAAAATAAAATCTAAAGTTGGGCGATATGACCCTCACACCTCCGGAGAGCCTCATTAAAATGAGATGTTTCCCTTTGGAGGTGAACTCAGTAAGTAACGTTTAAATTTCTTAATCAGGCCACACAGAGTTCCCAAATAAAAAAATAGTTCTGAAAACAAATCCTTCTGTCAGAGGCCGGGGCTTGAACCATGGCAGCAAAATCCTGCTGACTTAAAGTGGAGGGAGGAGGTGGTCTCTGAATGAAAGACATTTCAAATTTTCAGTGTTCTAATTGAGGAATAAAATGGCATCGATTCAGCTAGAAAGTAACCATTGGATCAAATTATACAGTCTTTTGAGTAAGCCAATGTCAGCTTAATAATATTTTAGTATATAATAAAGTCATGTATATCAATTCTCATTTTGAACCCAGGTTGAATGTTACCACTTCAAACAGTAAATAAAAGCTGAGATTCTGAGAATAAGGCCAGCTCTGAATTAGTCAAAATTGTTTTTATTACTAGCAAACAGGCAAACCTGTGATAAATCAGCATTCATTTTCCCCATGCTATTTCAATATTCTATGTAACTTTTCACTGTTGAAAGCACTCCCAGAGTACCCTCATGAATAATCCCTGAAACATCAAATAAATAAAAACCGTTCTCTGATGAATGGCAGTTTTCCACTTCCTGCAGTTGAAATGCAAATTATTTTAGCCAATTGTGGCTGTGTGTGGCTCCTGACCCAGTGACCATCCCCGCAGATTTTCTATGCTGGAGTGAGCCTGGGCGCCTCATTCCTTTGCAGACACAGAAGGCAGCAGGGCCAAACATTTCACCGCATTACAGGGTTAGGACTTTCAAACCAAGCCTAGTTCAAATAGGCTGTCCAAAACCTGGCATTGTGTCCAGATATGCAGCTGTGCTCAGATACGGCTTCCGACCTGAAGACCCAGCGGCCAAGACATTTTTCTCAGTTTTATTCTACCTCCTAACTCTTTCTGCCAACAAACACATAAGCCTGCTTTGCCTAGAACATTGCTCTTTTTTGAAGAAGATCACGTGTATGTAAAAACACTGACTTTCCCATTGATTCAATTTTTTAAAAACTATCTTGGATAACAGCAGTCCCAATAGACCAGGTTATCCATGAAATGATGCAAATCGACAGGAAGCTTGACAAATTCTTCATGAGCTGAGCTGATCTCGACGTCGAACTGAGTCTACTCATCTCGTAAACTGGTGAGCCATTTGACCCCCGTAAGGCTAATGTCTGTGTGTCTGAGTCAGAACTGTTCGTGAGGTCTCCAAATGGGCCCGTGTAACATCAGAAGATTACCGTCATAGGAATGCTTAACAGTAGCCCTCTTGAGAATCAAAGATTTCATAGCAGAACTCACGTGTCCAAGGATTTCAACGCTCACCTGAGTTCTAGGCCCAATGAACAGTAACTCCAGGAAGGCACTAGCTTTGCTGGGCATGGTGGCTCATGCCTATAATCCCAGCACTTTGGGAGGCCAAGGCGGGTGGATCACCTGAGGTCAGGAGTTTGAGACCAGCCTGGCCAACATGGTGAAACCCTGTCTCTACTAAAAATACAAAAATTAGCCAGTGGTGGCACACACCTGTAATCCCAGCTACTCAGGAGGCTGAGACAGGAGAATCACTTGAATCCAGGAGGCGGAGGTTGCAGTGAGCTGAGATCACTCCACTGCACTCCAGCCTGGTGACAGAGTGAGACTCTGTCTCAAAAAAAAAATTAATAGGCAGCGACAGACCAACAATGGGTGTATTTAGTAGGTCACATTTAGGGTGATAAAATTTCATGGTCCGTGCCATAGATTATTTGTGTTCCCCTAACATTCATGTATTGAAATCGTAACCCCACTGTGATGGTGTTAGGAGTTAGGGTTTTGGGAAAGGTTCATCTAGGTCTCAAGGGTAGAGCCCTATTAAAGAGATCAGCATCTTTATTAAGGAGACTCAAGAGAGCTCCCTCTCCCTTTCCACCCTGTGGACACAGCAGGAAGGCGCCATCTATGAACCAGGAAGTAGATCCTCGCAAGACCCTGATCCTGCCTGCACACTTGGACTTCCAGCATCCAGGACCCTGAGACACGGGTGTCTGTTGTTTTCCAGCCAGGCAGTCTATGGGACATTGTTACAGCAGCTGAAATGGACTGGACTGTACACCTCTGCATTTATCTAGGAAGCTCCTATGTGTATGTTCTGATACCAGAACACGTGTGTGTTTATTTTTAGTGCTTTCGAAACTTAGACCAGATTAATTCATTCCTTCCACACACACGTTTGCTGCCTACTACGTGCCAGGCACTGGGCAGAATGCAGGGCATGGGTCTTGATCCATTTCACATCAGGAGCTCTCCCACGACCCCAGGGCTCTGAGCATTAAGTCAGTGCAGACGGAATGGAATTGCTGTCTTTGCATCTGCACTCACTTGCACTATTCCCCCACTCAGACCTGTTGAATATGGAGGGTAAGGAATGACTGTGGTCCTGTCCCAACCTTACGAGAAGCTTGGGTCTGTCTGAAGCCCAGTGTCCCCGATCAGGCCCAGACCAAAGGAAACCCGGTTATCAGGGATGTAAGGTGACATGAACTGATGGGTAATTCAGGAATACCAATCTGTCCTGAGAAATAACACCCAGCTGAGGAATTTGGACCAGAAATCTATTACCCCACCTTACCAAATTGCCTTTGAAGTATATATGTTTTATTTTATTTCATTTTTTGAAACGGAGTCTCACTCTGTCGCCCAGGCTGGAGTGCAGTGGCACGATCTCAGCTCACTGCAACCTCTTCCTCCCAGGTTCAAGCAGTTCTCCTGTCCCAGCCTCCCGACTAGCTGGGATTACAGGCGCACACTGCCATACCTGGCTAATTTTTTGTATTTTAGTAGAGACATGGTTTAACCATGTTGCCCAGGCTGGTTGCAAACTCCTGAGCTCAGGCAATCTGCCTGCTTTGGCCTACCAAAGTGCTGGGATTACAGGCGTGAACCACCATGCCTGGCCTTGAAGTATATTTTAATACAACCAAAATGTTCCTACTTTTACAAAACATCAGGACCCAAAGTTTAAGCCCTCATCTTAAATAAGGAAGGAAAGCCTTCGAGTCACAGGATCTCAAGATCAGCCAGGTGGCATGCAGGCACAGAGTGTTGACATAAAAGAGATTGAACAGAAGTAAAGAGAGAAGTTACATGAGTGGACCACCCGCCCAGAGAGGGAGGCCAAGGAGGCCGAGAGAGGGAGGCCTGAGAGCCACAGAGGAAAGTGGAGGAGATTTCAGTGTCACCCACAGGACTCAGGCTCTCTTTTCAGGAACTTTTAACTGATCAGCTCTTATGCAGATAAATGAGGCCATCTTTCCTGTCCACCCCACCACCACCACCACCACCACCACCACCACCAAAAGCATTACCACTACACTCTCCACAAATACGTGGTATCAAAAATCACATTTATTCACTTTTATAACAATATACATGAACAAAAAGACACATTTTAGAACCTAATGGCTTGGGACATCAAGACTTTTTTTTATTATTTTTCCTGGAGTGAAAAGTATTTATATATTCATGATACTGGAAATGTATTTATTGAGTGTACATTTTAAGAAGAAACCACATTTGGACAAGCACTGATTGCTTAATCATATTTATAGAACAAATCGAAATGACACAAACTTTGGAAATTTAAAAATAATAACATAACTTGGAAAAATCAGGAGATAGAGGAAGCAGAAAATGAGGAATGTGTCCCTTTGCTAAGTTCCTCGTATCTCATACAATGGTAGATAAAGTTGATAAATTTCAAAAAGTTATTTTAAGTGAATTATTTAAATTCACAAAATAACCCCTGGATGAATAAAAGAAAAATAAGAAAGCTATTAAAAAGCAAGAGAGTTGGATGGTGCGGTGGCTCAGTCCTATTGTCCCGGCACATAAGGAGGGGAGGCCGGATGTTTGAGACCAGCCTGGGCAACATAGGAAGGCTTCATCTATACAACAACAACAAAAGAACAAGAGGTTTGCTTAGCAGCTGGCAGGTAAGTCTATTGGATTATTAATTCTTCTAAATGAGCATCAGCAGACACCGGGTAAGGCTGGGCAATCGAGAAGCAGACACAGAAATTGTTAAAAGTGTTTTTTCCAGGGCATGAGACTAGGAATCATGGGAGACTTTTCATCAGAGAAACTTCTAAATGATATAAGCTTTGGAAGTTTAAACACAGTCATATAACCGAGAAAAATCAGGAGATACAGAGGGGCAGAAGAACATCAGGTTTAAAAGCTTATCCCATACACATGTGTTAGTCCTGTGATATAAAGAAATATAGATATAAATAATTATGATATATTAGTAATAATACTTGTGGCCAGACACAGTGGCTCACATCAGTAATCTCAGCACTTTGGGAGACCAAGACAGGCAGATTGCTTGAGTTCAGGAGTTCGTGACCAGCCTGGGCAATTGGTGAGACCCACCCACCCTCCTGCCTCCATCTCTACAAAAAATACAAAACATTAGCCGGGTGTGGTGCCACATGCCTGTGGTCCCAGCTACTTGGGAGGCTGAGGTGAGAGGATTGCTTGAGCTCCGGAAGTTGATTGAGGCTGCAGTGAGCTATGGTCCTGCCACTGCACTTCATCCTGGGTGAAAGAGTGAGACCTTGTCTCAAAAACAAAAGTAAATTAAATAAAATTAAAATTAAAAGTATGAATAGAGAAAAGTGTTCAAGATATATTTTATTGATAATTTTTTACTGTGGTAAAATATGTACTATGTACAATGCACTATGTTAACCATTTTTAAGTGGACAACTCAGAGGTGTCACATCCATTCACATTGTGCGACCATGACTACCATCCCTCCACAGAACTCTGCATCTTCCCAAACTGAAACCCTGTGTCCACTAAATAAAACTACCTGTTCCTCCATTCCCTCCCCCTGCCAACACCATTCATTCTACTTTCTGTCTCTATGATTTTGACTGCCCTAAGCCCCTCCTCTAACTAGAACCACAAGTCAGTGCCCTTCTGAGACTGGCTTGTTTCTCTTAGCAAAATGTCCCCAAGGTCTGTCCGTGTTGTAGCATGTGCCAGAATTTCCTTCCTCTTAAAGGCTGCATAATATTGCATTGTATGGATAGACCACCTTTTGTTTATCCGTTCATCTCTTGGTGGACAAGTGCATATTTATACTCAGATAAACATGCGGAATGCAATGAGTGTTTCCATGGGGACACAGGTCAACTCACAGTGTCCAGTGGCAACTCAGAGGCCATCTGGTCTACCGTCCCTGCAGCGGCCCTCGTTTTGACCATCTGACCCTTCACTTGCTACCCTCCCACATTGTCAACCCTGAAATGTCCATGGACTTGCTGGCCTGCCTTCAATGGCCACACCTACTGCCACTCCTCAGGTGAGTCACAGGGCACTTCTTTGTTCACTGTAGCCCCAGTAATGGCAGCCGTTCATGGCATGCAGTAGGAATTCAATGAACACTGTTGAGTGTCTGTAATAATTACAGCAGTTCGTGGCATGCAGTAGGAATTTGATAAATACTGTTGAGTGCATGAATGAATATTTGCGATGGTTACACTGGGACCAAAAAAAAAAAAAAAATCAAGAAATGGAATGAAATGGATGATGACTTTTCACTTTTAATTCTATGAAGTTTGATTTTTTAAATCTATAGCAAGTATTATATTCTAATTTGAAAAGTTTAAAAATAATGACCTGGAAGGAAATAACACCCAATCCGAAAGGTGAACTGTAGTCAGTAGGGTCTTCCAGGTACTCAGGCTCAGGAAGGAGAGAGTCGGTGGCTTAAGGAGTCTCCAGCTGTGCCCCTTAATCTCTTCTCAAAAATATATGTAGCCTGGGCTGCACCAACCAGTCCAAGGCTCTTCTTTCCTCTGCTGTCAGAAGGAGGGACACCTAAGGTCAGGAGGGGCTTGCGGTGGCGCCTCCCACACATCCCCATGGCCAGCTGACCCCAGTGCGCTGAGGCTTTCAGGACTTTGCTGAGTGTGTGACCACAGGCAGCTGTGAATGACCCTGCAGAGGGGATGGTGCCAGCCGTGTGGCCGGCGTGCAGCAGACGGTGGTGGCAGGTAGGAACTTCCTTCTGCTCAGGGAGTAGCCACTGGTATCAATGCAGCCCGAAAGAAATATGCTGTATGTCATTAACTTAGATCTGTTTCATTTACATTCCATCAGAAAACTGACTCTGCCTTGTGGAGAACTTGACTTTACGGGTTGGCTCTGCTGGGAACAGGTTTGTAGAGGAAGGGCTGAAACACGAAACAAAGAGAAGGTTCTGAGAAAGGCCAGGACGATATCCTGCTGTTGTTCAGTGATTCCCTAAACAGAACACTTTGTGAGGGCCCCGCTGGAGGCCCAGGGTGGCTGCTCCTAACAATACCAGCGGCCAGAGGAAGCTATTAGATGAGCGGGTCAGGAGGAGGCGGTGCCACCGCCCGGGAGTCATTTCTGGGTCGTGTGTAGTGGCCACAAGTTGCAAAACAGGAAGGAGAAGAAGAAAAAATGATTGGCAAGTGGTAAAAGCAAGGCAAAAGTCGCACTCTGCTCCCTGAAAGGCAGCAGAATTAAATGGCCAGCAGGACCAAACAACGTCCATGTGGTGAAGGAATCAACCTGAAAGACAAACAGAAAGAAACGCTGGCCAGCAGGGAGTTAGGGGAGTCCATGAAGGGCATGGCACTCGCCAGGAGCCAGCGCAACGCCCCCGCTGATCTTGCTGGCACCAAAGCACACAGCCTGGGAGCTTGTGGAAGACACGAGATTCCGATTCAGTAGCTGAGAGTCTGCGTTCCCAACAAACTCTCACTGCTGCCAGCCTGGGGACCACACTTAGCGACGAAGAATTGCATTTGCTGCTTCTCCCACCTTCCGCACAGTGGGTCCACCCAGGGAGCTTTAACAACCGCCAGCGCTGGGGCCCCACCTTCCCCGCTTCTGATCTAACCGGTCTGGGGTATGGGCTGGGCTTCAGAATGTTTTAAAGCTCCCCAGGTGACGCTAATGCTCAGCAGTTTGAGAAGCACTGATTTGGATGAAACGATAATAAGTAACCAGTGGCAATCTGGAGAATTTCAGCCAAGCAATACCACTCATAGACTCCTAAAAAGCCTGAATCCTGGATAAACTTTCAAATCACAGAAGCACACCTTTGTGTTGCTTCTTCATTGGAACAGGTGATAACTATGCAATAAAACCAGTTGCCTCCCAAACTGCTCTGAGTCTAAAATAGGATCAAAGAGAAAGAAGTTTGCAGAAAACAAGATGGCCAGTGCATCAGGAGTGAGTTCACCTGGACAGGAAGAGAAACTCAAAGTGTTTCCCTCTCCTAGGGTGTCCGTCACCAGCTCCACCACTTCCTGAGGCCACCTCCACCTCACCGCTTACATCAGCTCTTCCAGTTCCTGAGCTCAGCTGAACTACCTAATTCAGGGATCTTGAATATCAGCAGAATTTTGTTGCGTTGAATGTAACAAACAGGAAAAACCCATGACTTATAGGAGATTGAAGGGTATCTCCCCCACACAGCTATGAGCCTGGAGGTGGTGGGGTTGGGCTGGGGTGATGGCTTCCCGGGCATCAGGGTCCCAGACTCTTTCATTTCATCTCACTCACCACTCTGCCTCATGGTAAAAAATGGCTGCCCAGGTGCCAGCCAGCACTTCCGCACGGCAGCCAGGAGGACGAGCAGGGGGCAGTTTTTACGCTGTCCTTTAAAGCAGTCCTGTCCATTGGTCAGAATGTAGTCCTGTGCCCTTCCTAGCTGTGAGGAGGATTGCAAAGCGTTGTACTTGCCAAGACAGAAGTCCCAAGCTATAAAGTTGGAGAAAGAAGAATTCATACTGCAAAGAATCCAGTAGTCTTTGACAAGTCCTCTTTTACTTACCCTGTTTGACTTCCTGTATCTCTTCTCTAACCAGTAATTCACATGAGCCAGGTACTATGCCAAGCCCTTCATACCCACTGTTGTGTTTAGTCCTCATGCAACCCCATGAGGGAAAATTGTCAGAATCAAAATGGAGTTACCTGTGTTAAAACCCTGACATGCTGGGGAAGGCCATGGAGGGAGGGCTGTCATGAGTGAGGCCATTACAACTTTTCACAAAAAACCACTTCTGCCAGGACATCTGCCAGCAACTGCCTGTCCAGCCTCAGACTGGCATCACCCTTGTTATTGATCCTTGTGGCCAAGGATAATTATCTCAAAACAATTCTGCAATCCTCATTTTCTAAAAAAAAGTTATCTCTTTTTACCCCTCTGGATAAGCAATTAGTTTACCATGGCACACACATTCCCATCTTAATGCCTACTCCCGAATAAACACCATTGTCCTTTAGATAGTTTCCTTCTTTGTTATTTAGGTTGACAGAGGTCAGCTTCATTTAGACAACTTGCCAAGGTTACCCAGCTTAGTTTAGGTAACTTGCGAAGGTTACCCAGCTTAGTTTAGGTAACTTGCCAAGGTTACCCAGCTTAGTTTAGGTAACTTGCCAAGGTTACCCAGCTTAGTTTAGGTAACTTGCCAAGGTTACCCAGCTTAGTTTAGGTAACTTGCCAAGGTTACCCAGCTAGCAGCTGATGTAATTAAGGTTTGAACGCTGGTATGTCTCACTCCAAAGCTATTAACGACTCTGATGTTTCTGGCATGGGTTTGATAAACAGACCCAGAACCTCGCAATAGAGACTTCTAAGCCAATTCATTCATAAGTGCCTGAGCCCTGCCCCTGGAGAAGCCAGATCTGCACATCACAACTGTGGGCTCCTGCACTGCAAAGATTATCGACTGTACTTTAGTTTTGCTTTGCCTCTTCCTTCTCCTTATTCTAAGAAAATATTCCCAGGAGCTTTCAGAGTTGTGCAGTGCAGCAAAGCTCTACCTTCTCTCTTGAACTTTGATTTCTTATAAGCTTAATAGAGCCTGGTATTCCAGTCATAGCGCCTTGGCTAAAGAAGCATTACTGAATTGTTCCCATTGGCTTGTGAAATTCTTTATAGAAAATATGAGCTTGTTTCCTTATTCCTTGTCTCAATAAACAGAAGTCCGTGAGGCCACGCCAACATCCCTTTAATGATTTCAGATGACCCAGTACCTTGTGTTGTCATTCCCAATATAAATCTCATCAACCTTTAAATTACATGTGGAGCAGGAGTCTACACCATAAACACCAACCTGGGGAAATACACTCGACATGGTTTCTTACATCAGCCCCTAACACGACCTGTTTTCCCTGAGGTTGAGCTCTACTTCCTAAATATGCAACAAGCAGGCAAAAAGCAGGCTAATGGATCATTCTGATCTGTTGAGTTATGGTTTATTTGAAGAAATGTTTATTTCATCAGGTCCCTTAGAGCACATATGAGTTTCACACTTGCTGAAGGTGAGTTTCTCTACATCACTGGTCCTGTGGCTTCCCATGCGGCCAGTGCAAAGGGAAATGTGCAAGAGAGACACCTTCTTCCAAGTGCTGCTCTTCACTTTAGACGATTAAAAATTATCTCTCAATTAGCCCCTCCAGTGCAGAGCATTTTTATACACGTCTTTCTGTCTGCAAACTTTTGCTGGAGAAAAAAAAAATCCACCTAAGCCAGTCTCCAGGTATTGTGTCTACAGCTGAGTGCATCTGATAAGGAATAAACTTGAGTTATCACTGGGGGCTCTGGAGTCAGCGTCTGAGAAATGACATTTGGAGCGAAGATGAAGCATCCCCTGAGCAGACATCCAATGATGGTTATGATAAGGTCCAGGAGCCTCTGTGTGCAGAAATGTTTATGTAAAATCAGATCAAATAAAAGGTCTCTCCCTGGTCCCTCAGCCAAATCATCTTTCACTTAGTGTAGTTAAACAAATATTGCTCCGGCTATATCAGATTTAACCTTTTTAAATGTGCACTGTGAGTTTATCCATCCTTTGTTTAAAAAGAATAGCACTTTTGAGTTCAGGCCTCTCTGAGGAGTTTCGCTTTCCTGCCAATCTTTAGGAGAGACCTCCGTCCCCTTGTTTAGGTTTGGATGGAGAACCAGAAAGACAGACATAGGTTACTTTACCAGGTTGCCTGAAAAACACCCACAACACTGAAATAACTCTCACCAAGAGAGACACCAGCGGGGCGGGCTCTAATTTGAAATTGAACCGAAACATGTCAAAAGGGACCTCATGAACCATCTGGCCAAGAGCACAGGGTTCGAGGTGGACTTGGCTTCCAGACCTGGCCCTGCTTCATGCTGAATGGGAGGGCTCGCAAGACGGGAGGTCTCAGGCTTTCCAGACCCAGTTTTCCTGTAGAAAATAGGGAATAGGGATGGTAAAAGTAACCGCCTCGTCTAAGTGGTTGTGAAAATTAAATAGGATCCTGTGTAGGAGGTACTTAGCATGGTGCAGGGGACTGTGTATGCTTTTGTTAGATTTTCCCTGGCCCCAGAGGGCATACCTGGTTAATTTCTGTACCAGGACTAGGAGTGCGTTCTCACTGATGGCCATTCCTCCTCGAGGGGGAGGGACGCTGGGGCGGAGCAGACAAGGCTGACCATGTCCTCTGGTGCCCCGGGGCCTGCCTCACTTCCCACAAACATGGCCCTCTGCAGTCTGCTCTCAGACCCATGAGGCCTTGCTGTGCCCCGACCACATCTCCGAATTCAACTCCTTCCACCGTATTCTGCTGAGCCAGAGTTTAGTCACAGAAACGCCAAGTCCCAGAGCAGTGGTGTTGCCATCCTAAAGTGGGGGTGTTCTGCTTTACGGGTGTGCCGTGCCCCTTCCTTAAGGCCTGTAGTTACACTGCTTTCTGCTACTGGGACCCCCTGGGCCAGCTGTCCACCCTCCCTCCAGGTGTCTGTTTAAATGGCATTTTCTCAGACATGCCAGTACAGATTAGAACTTGTTACACACCCATACAGCACCTCGTGATTTTATCTTCAACACAGCGTTCTGAACTTGGATGGTTTCATTTCTCTCTCTTTTTTAGAGACAAGGTCTCTAAAGGATCATCTCCGAAAACACACTCAAGGTTTGCAGGGCACAGCAAGGAAGTGTCAAAAGAAACACATTGCCGAAGCACGATAGTGCAGCTCAGTTCTTTCTGGAAGGACCTAAAATGGACACACTCTCTCCTCCCCCTTCCCGAGAGCTGATGACGCTGTTGAAAACCTAATAAGGGAGGAAAGACAGAGACTTAGGGGTCAGCACACCTGGGCTGAGATTCTGGCTTTGTTACTTCTCTACCACATGACCAGCATTGGGCCTCTGCGAGTTGCGGCTGTCTTAGACAGAAAGTGGGGCTAGTGATATTACCCGGTTAACGACGTGGGAAAACCCTCATGATTTAACACTGAGCGGAAAACCAGGACAGCATGCTCTGCATTGAGAATTGTAGGGACACAGTGTGCTAATACACACGTGCACATTCCTATGTGACTGCAACAGGCGACGCCCAGAGCGGAAAAGCTCCAGCCTCAGAGAAGAGCAGCCACTTCTGGGTTGGGGGGTGATGGGTGAGTTTGGCTTCCTTCCTTATATCTTTCTGTGCTTGTCATAGTTATACTGTGACCTTAGGAGCAATAACAGGCACTGGGTGGGCTGGCTGTGCCCACGCCCAGCTGCCACCTCACCATCAAGGTGGTCTGTTCATAACGCTCAGCTTCTCTGGGCTGCAGCTTCCCCATCGCAAAAGAGCAGTGGGCAGTTGTTGGCTTAGAGAGTGGTTGCGAGGATTTAATGAAATGTTGTGCACGGGCGCTGAGCATGATGCGAGGAACATCACTATCTGTGCTGTTCACAATGGCAAAGTTATGGAATCCACCAAGATGTCCAACAGTAGACTGGATATGGAAAATGTGGTACACACGGCATGTGTATACCTCTGTAACAAACCTGCACATTCTGCACATGTACCCCAGAACTTAAAGTATAATAATAATAATTAAAAAAAAGAAATAGGTTTCAGACCCAGAAACTAAAATGTGGGTTGTATTTTCTTTATGAAATTTCAAAAAAAATTATATTGTGTTAAAATACACATAACTTAAAATATACCATGTTAACCCTCAAAAAAAAAAAAGAAAAAAGAGAAAATGTGGTACACATACACCATGGAATACTATACAGCCACAAAAAAGAATGAGATCATGTCCTTTGCAGGAACATGGATGGAGCTGGAGGTCGCTATCGTTAGCAAACTAACACACAGGAACAGAAAGCCAAATACCACATGTTCTCACTTACAAGAGGGAGCTAAATAATGAGAAGCAATGGGCACAAAGAGGGGAACAACACACTGGGGCCCACATGAGGGAGGAGGGTGGGAGGAGGAAGTCAGTTAGAAAAAAATAACTAATGGGTACCATGCTTAGTACCTGGATGATGACATAATCTGTACACCAAACTCCCATGACATAAGTTTACCTGTATAACAAACCTGCACGTGTACCCCTGAGCCTAAAATAAAAGTTTTTAAAAAGAATGAAAGAATTTTAAAAAAATAAAAGAAAAGAAAGGAAAGCAGAGAGGACAGCGTTGCACTGCCTTGGAGCAGATATGGCCTGGGAGAGGCTGTGCGACTCCTCAGCTCCACCCAGCAGAAGCTGCACTAAACCAGGCCTCTGTTCCGAGAAACAACAAAAGACGATAAAGCATAGACAGTGCGTCCCCTCTCTCTGAAACATCCACCTTGTCACTAGCTGTTCATCAGCTTCTGATCGCATGCGACTGCCATTCTTGGTGGCATCAATTGTGCACAGCCGGCTCTGTGACCACGAAGATGACCTGTTGTTTAAGAACACAATACTTGCTTTGCAGCAGGGTTGAGAGGAGTAGGTGAGAATGTAGGTGAAGCACCAGGTATTGTGGCAGGTGTGTGTTTCTCTCTCTCCTCTGTCCCTTGGCCTGGGAAGATGCAGAAGAGTGAAGCAAAGACCCAGGTGGAAATGCTCCCTGCTTCCCCGCTACATGCGTCCCCAGGGCTGGGGTGAGAGGGGACACGCCCACCGCTTGTGTAAGAATCCCCCGTGATTTCTGACACCTGGTGGCTAAAAAGCACAGCATTGTGCAGGCAGTCAGTGATGAGCCTCTTCCTAACCCAGCTACACAGCTTGGGATCCAGTCGGTCCATTTTGTCTTGGCTAAGAGCACAGCCATTTCGCTAGCACTCAATAACATGGGGTCTCTAGGACCCCATTAAAATCCCAGGGACTTCACACCAAGATAAAGCACACTCTCTTGTCATTTTCCATTTTCTAGGAAGACTTCTACAATTTGATTCTTTTTTTTTTTTTTGAGACAGAGTCTCATTCTGTCGCCCAGGCTGGAGTGCAGCGGTGTGATCTCGGCTCACTGCAAGCTCTGCCTCCCGGGTTCACGCTATTCTCCTGCCTCAGTCTCCCAAGTAGCTGGGACTACAGGCACCCGCCACCATGCCCGGCTAATTTTTTTTGTATTTTTTTTTTAGTAGAGACGGGGTTTCACTGTGTTAGCCAGGATGGTCTCGATCTCCTGACCTCGTGATCCGCCCACCTCGGCCTCCCAAAGTGCTGTGATTACAGGCATGAGCCACCACACCCAGTCTGTAGTTAGATTTTTAAAAACACAATCGCTGAAAGCAAACATGGCCAGGAGGCTTAGGGTGAATCTCCGTTAATCACTGAACAGGAAGAGCTAGCTTACAGAAGTTAGGAGCTAAAACAGAACGTGGGAGGACCACACCAGCGAAAGGGACAGAGGGAGGACTATGGTCTGATGAGGATGCCAGTGTCCACGGCTCCTCTGCACAGTTGTGTTATTTCTCCCTGGTAGACTCTGATGAGCTGAAGGATGTCGTGCCCTGTGATGCCGGAAATGCCTGGAGGCTGAGAACCCCTCCAGCGTATATGTGGATGCTCAGAACCAGAGCCACCGGTTTTTCCTCGGATTCCTTCCCAGGAGCTGCTATCACTGGGAGAAAAATGTACATCTTTAGGCCCAGCCCATCGGGTGCCTGCATTTTTCTGGCAGCCCCTGAGTCCTGTGGTGTTGCTAGTTATTTTAACTGAGTGACACACAAGGTGGGTATGAATGAATTTTACAGCCAGTTAGGGCTAAGCATGGATTGTACAGGCAAGAGAGTCTTTTTAGTGCAAATTTATGGTCCACTCAAGACACATAACTTCTAACAGGACTAGTGACCGCAGCTGAGCAGGCTTCCTTCCGGAGCCTCTTGTCCTCTGAATGGGTTTTTCCGGACACTTGCAGTAGGTGACGAGGCTGTGGACTATGGAACTGAGCAAAGACAGGTTCAGGGCTCACCCTTACCGATCCGCTCCGCTCCGCAAACCTCTGGAATCCCTTGGCCTCTCTGTTCTGTTGTTCTTACCTAAACAATAAGCTGATCGGTCTCAGCTGTCTCCGGGAAACTTCCTTTGAACTCTTAGAGGGCAGGTTTTACTTGTTCTCCTCGAAATGCATTTCAGACTGGGAGTGGAGTGTGGGAGCGGGAACATTAAGTTAGAGCGGGCTGCAAACCCTCCACCTGGAAATGTGTCTGCACTGCTGTCACCAGCCTGCCTGGGTCTCGGCTCCGTCCTTCCCTTGGCGTGTCCTGGTGTAGACGTTGAATGAGAAAACCATGGTTGCAGAGGCAACACATCCTTTCCTTGAATAGTGTGCACTTGAGGAAGGAATTAAGACCTGTAAACAAGGATGAAAGCCACCGCCGCGCAGACTTCAGCTCTTCCTCCATGAAGGACGCCACGTGGGAGGTGAGTCCAGGCCGGGCCAGGGAGGGCCTCCTTCGGGAAGGTGCATTTTCACCTTACAGACAGCCAGAAAGTAGACAGCTGCGTCAGTTTCACTCATGCTGGTCTCTTCCTGTGCACGTTCAATGTTAACATTATTCTGGCAAAAGCCATGCTGCAGATAGTCTCTCCCGTCCCTCCTACATCTCTTTCCAGAAGACAATTTAAAAGGACACATTTCAGTGCCTCTCAGAAGGGGTTAACATCACAGAATTCCAAGTCTGAGGGTGGAGCCCTGATCCCAAGAAGGTTTTGTTGAGTTCGGGACAGTATTTCTTTACCCATCCTTCATGAAGATAAAAAATGAAGCAAAATAGACACTAAAATGGTCCTGACATCTCTTCAGGCCACCAGACAAGGAGTAACCATGGTAACAAGAAGCCTAGAAAAATTGGGAAATGAGGAAGACCGGGAATGAGAGCTCCCGTCAGCCCTGGGGGGAACTGAGTGTCCACAGCTGAGCCTTCTCTGCCTCCCTCTTCTTTTCTGGATTCTGATGGAGGATATTTTCATCTTCCTCCCAAAGTCATCAGAAAAGATAGGGACATATATAAACCGCTTTGCAAAAAAAGAGTGTGTGGAATAAAAGAGAAAATGAAGAAGAGAAAGGTAAGATACTCCTTACACACACACACAAGACTAAAGGAATAATCTGGGCTTTGAAAAGAGCATTAAAAGTTTGTTTAATAAAATAGTCTTTGCTGCAAGAGCTTCTAAAGAGATCAGATATAAAAACCAAATCACTGGGATCTTTTCAAAGAAGGGACTCCCATTGTGCCCCTGAGGAGGCTGTCAGTTCCCCCAGCAGTCTGGGGAAGATCCCCTGCGGCCCAGTGGCTCTGCTCACCCTGAGGCCATCCTGTTTGAGAGATTTGCTTCACCTGGGCTGGGAGGAAGAGGAAAGCTTTTCTGGAGAGCAAGCTCAGGAAACCCACCCTTCCCGAGTGCCTCCAAGGCCCCAGGAGCCTGGTAGTCCTAGCCTGGTCTCTCCACAGGCCACAGCCTCCCTCGCTTTGCCCTCTTTGGTTTGAAAGTTTCTCAGTATACGTGTTGATTTCCACACAGCTAGGCGGTTTCTCATATGTCCTGTATGCATGTATGTTCCATCAAATCTGAACATTGTGGGTTTGGGGGAGTTTCGTATGTTTTCTGTTTTGTTTTGCTTTTTTTGAGATGGGGTTGTGCTCTGTTCGCCCAGGTTGGAGTGCAATGGTGTGATCTCAGCTCACTGCAGCCTCAACCTCCCTGGCTCAGGTGATTCTCCCACCTCAGCTTCCTGATTAACTGGGATTACAGGTATGTGCCATCATGCCCAGCTAATGTTTTGTATTTTTAGTAGAGACAGGGTTTTTGCTACATTGCCAGGTTGGTCTCAAACTCTTGGACTCAAGCAATCTGCTCACCTTGGCCTCCCAAAGTGCTGAGATTACAGGTGTGAGCCACCACACCCGGTCCAAATCTGAACATTAAAGCCATGTATGTGTGTACATTAGATGTATGTCTATTCATTTGAAATGTATGCTTAATCTGAGACTGTGGACAAATCTATAAAACCAAGTCATTCAAAGTGAGGGCTAGACCAGGGATGACTCTATAGATAGAGCTGTATCAGCCTGGGAGGACCAACAGTAGATGCTGAGGACAAAAATTCTATAGTCACATCTGTTTTAATTTATAAAACCATTGTCAACTGGGCTTTAAAATAAAACCTACAAAATGCTGTAAACTGCAATCTACTTGAGTCTATTTTACTAGCAAGGAGAGGCACTTCAGGTTGAAGGAAGGGGTTTGCTCCTCAGGATACCTCATCGAAAAGGACATCAACTCCAAGCCAGAGGCCAAGTTGGAGGAAACAGTTCCCCGGGGCTCTGGAAAGCCACAAGCAGGAGATTCAGACGCTCCTGGCTGTGGACTCAGCTCCCTCCCACTGTGTCAGCTTTAGAAAACAGAAAACATTATGTTTATAAGCTTTCCTCTAAATACAAGCAAATGCGTTGTGTATTTGCTTCCTGAATGGTTCAGTAAGGTCTGCACATCTAAGGATTTTTTTTTCTTTTTTTTTTTTTTTTGAGTCAGGGTCTCACTCTGTCACCCGGGCTGGAGTGCAGTGGCGTCATCTCAACTCACTGCAACCTCTGTCTCCCGGGTTCAAATGATTCTCCTGCCTCAGCCTCCTGAGTAGCTGGTATTACAGACGCCCATCATCATGCCCAGCTAATTTTAGCATTTTTAGTAGAGATGGGGTTTTACTGTGTTGGTCAGGCTGGTAGTGAACTCCTGACCTCAGGTGATCCACCCGCCTTGGCCTCCCAAAGTGCTGGGATTACAGGCAAGAGCCACTGCACCTGGCCCCAGGTCATTTTTGCCACAAACATTGAGCTCAGATTTGGCTCAGCCCCGCCTCTCACAGATGAGGGAAACTGCAATTTTGCATGTCTCTGCTCTAAATTTCGTGACCACCAGAAGCTGGATGGAAGTAGACTGCATCTGGGCCTGTCTGCAAAGTCAGGTCTCTTTTGTAAATATTTTGTGTCCCTTGGCTAATTACACAAAGCATTAGTCTGATCTCACAGTGTGGGAGGTCTGTGACTTTGCTGACTCTTGATGCCAGCCCATAGGCAGACTGGAACATTTCAAAATCATTTTTTAAAAGTCCGTGAGAGTAAAATATAATGAAAATTGTTCCTAAAGAACAAAATTGTGAAATAGCTGTTGACTCTTTTAAAAAATAACAGAAGTAGCTCAAGATTCTAAAAACAGCAGAGGAGATTGTTCTGTGTCACCAGCAACGAGCAGGCAGGCTGTGTGATGGTCGACATCTGTGTTTGGAAGAGCCACAGGGTGCTGCTCTTTTACGGGGCTTGGAAATAAATCTTCTGGATGTAGATAGCTAAGAGCTGACCCTTGTGTCTCCATTTCAAATTGTGTCCTTTTAATATGGAAGAGGATTTATGAACTGTATTATCAACATGTAGCTTGTTGAAAATCAAATTTTTGTTTATTTCAGGAAAGCAGAAGTACTCAAATTATTTTATTAGACTTGATGAAAAATAGGCTGATTGTGCTCAGAGACCTTGATTCTGATTCTAGCTCTCTAACCTTCAGCACTTCTCTGCTATTTCTCTTTTGGGTTATATTTTTAAGTGAAAAAATAAAGAAGCAAAATCCTCTGCAGTGTTGAAAAAAAGTTGAAAAGCTGGGTGCATGGGTAGATTAATAGGAAGATGATAGACTGACAGATGAATGAGTGGGTGGGTGGATGAGTGGAGGGGTGGATGGGGAATAGATGGATGGTTGGATAGGTGGGTAGATGGGGTAATGGATTGATAGATGGATAGGTGGATGGGTGGGTAGATGTGTGGATGAGTGTGTGGATGAGTGGAGGGGCAGATGGGGGAATACGTGGATAGTTGGATAGGTGAGTAGATGGGTGGATGGATTGATAGATGGATAGGTGGGTGGGTGGGTAGATGTGTAGAAGAGTGTGTGGACGAGTGGAGGGGTGGATGGGGGAATAGGTGGATGGTTGGATAGGTGGCTAGATGGGTGGATGGACTGATAGATGGATAGGTGGATGAGTGGGTAGATGTGTGGATGAGTGGGTAGATGTGTGGATGAGTGGGCAGATGAGTGGAGGGGTGGATTTACCCCTACCATTCACTCTCACTCTACAGTATGATATTATGTGTTCATAAGGAAAGAGACCAGCAACTCTTAAATGAGAAGTTACAAGTCTTCCATATCAGGTGAATCCCAAATGTTAAAGTGATTTTCCCAGATTATCAACTGATACAAATATGAAATCAGATCACAAACTCTCCTTAAAATAACTTTTAAAAAAAAGAATATGCTACAGGTATTGTTAACCAAGTTGTCATTCATGTGAAAATATTTTTTGGCCGAAAGATCACGGAGCATGTAAAAGCATCATTACCTTAGGTTCACTATTTTAGACACTACTATTTTTAATAAAGGTTGATAAACATTCTTAGTGATGATGGGAAATATTTCTTCAGTCATATGTACATTTTGGTTAAACCTTTCTTAATCTATTGGCTAAGATTTCCAAGTGCAGAATGACTGAGCTCAGCCTGAGGAGAGGTGAGGGTACTTTCAGTGGAAATGCACAGAAAAACTATTTTTGATGGAAGATTTTGAGGACAGAGTTCCAACAACAATGTTGAACATATGGAAGGTCTAAATTTATTTAGCACAAATAGAATTGTACACATTAAAAAATTTGCGTTTTTCAAGGTAATTTTGCAAACAACTATATTGTAAAAGTGAGTAACACCAAATCAGAGTAATGAAGAGATGTAATTGGGCTACATAGATGGAGATTTCCAATATACAAGAGAGGAAGGGGGAAGGTTGGTGATAGATCACTCTTTTTTATATGTCTTTCACTATTTTGCGTATTTCTTTCTTTAAATACACAGCACACGAGTATAGACAAAAGTGAAAATATAGGTTGACAAACAGGAGTTCATTATTTAGAAGAAACATAAGATTTAAACTCTGGTAGTTCATTACTATCAATTTAGTTTGTATGCTCAGGAGACCTAACAGGTAGGGATTTGAAGTGATACATTTTGTGAGCTTTTGTATATATCTATAAAAATAGATATTTGAGTTTATAAAAACTTAGAGTTGAACGAAACAGGGATTTAACTATTATTATTAAAGATGTGATCTAATTCCCAAGTGGAACTTAGAAACACAAACCGTTGGCAACTCCAGCCTTGTGGCAGGTGACTTCCGTGCAGTGAGGATGCATGTGCTGGGCGGCGCTCAGGAATCTGTGCTGTTCCTGCAGTGGGTGCTGTGCTGTAGATGCGGGAGTCTGCGCTGTTCCTGCAGTGGGTGCTGTGCTGTAGATGCGGGAGTCTGCACTGTTCCTGCAGTGGGTGCTGTGCTGCAGATTTGGGAATCTACACTGTTCCTGCAGTGGGTGCTGTGGTGTAGATGTGGGAATCTACGCTGTTACTGCACTGGGTGCTGCACTGTAGATGCGGGAATGTGCACTGTTCCTGCAGTGGGTGCTGTGCTGTAGATGCGGGAATGTGCACTGTTCCTGCAGTGGGTGCTGTGCTGTAGATGCGGGAATGTGCACTGTTCCTGCAGTGGGTGCTGTGCTGTAGATGCGGGAGTCTGCACTGTTCCTGCAGTGGGTGCTGTGCTGCAGATTTGGGAATCTACACTGTTCCTGCAGTGGGTGCTGTGGTGTAGATGTGGGAATCTACGCTGTTACTGCACTGGGTGCTGCGCTGTAGATGCGGGAATGTGCATTGTTCCTGCAGTGGGTGGCGTGTGTGGGAGTCTGTGTTCTGCACTGGATGCTGCGCTGTAGATGTGGGAATCTGCACTGTTCCTGCAGTGGGTGCTGTGCTGCTGATGTGGGAATGTGTGCTGTTCCTGCAGTGGGTGCTGTGCTGTAGATGCGGGAGTCTGCATTGTTCCTGCAGTGGGTGCTGTGCTGTAGATGCAGGAGTCTGTGCTGTTCCTGCAGTGGGTGCTGTGCTGCAGATTGGGAATCTACACTGTTCCTGCAGTGGGTGCTGTGGTGTAGATGTGGGAATCTACGCTGTTACTGCACTGGGTGCTGCGCTGTAGATGCGGAATGTGCACTGTTCCTGCAGTGTGGGGTTGTGCTGTTCCTGCACTGGATGCTGCGCTGTAGATGTGGGAATCTGCACTGTTCCTGCAGTGGGTGCTGTGCTGCTGATGTGGGATGGTGTGTTGCGTGGGTGTGGTGTGGGGAATCTGCATTGTTCCTGCAGTGGGTGTGGTGCTGTGTGGGTGCAGTGGGGGTGCTGTGCTGTAGATGCAGGAGTCTGTGCTGTTCCTGCAGTGGGTGCTGTGCTGCAGATTTGGGAATCTACACTGTTCCTGCAGTGGGTGCTGCACTGTAGATGTGGGAATCTACGCTGTTCCTGCACTGGATGCTGCGCTGTAGATGTGGGATCTACCTGTTCCTGCATGGTGCTGTGCTGTAGATGCAGGAATCTGCACTGTTCCTGCAGTGGGTGCTGCGCTGTAGATGTGGGAATGTGCGCTGTTCCTGCAGTGGGTGCTGTGCTGTAGATGCAGGAATCTGCACTGTTCCTGCAGTGGGTGCTGTGCTGCAGATTTGGGAATCTACACTGTTCCTGCAGTGGGTGCTGTGCTGTAGATGTGGGAATCTGCGCTGTTCCTGCAGTGGGTGCTGAGCTCAGTGGACGCTGCGCTGCAGATGCATGAATCTGCGCCGTTCCTATAGTGGGTGCTGCGCTGCAGATGCCTCCATCCCTGGGAAGTGGTGTGTGAACTGCAGGTGCTGATGGCCCATGGACAGAGGGACCAGACTCCATTATCTGAAAATCTGTAGAAGAAGGAAAAAAATGTTGACATTCCCAAACTTTAGAAACTACTTTGGTTGGTGGCATCATTTCTCGGTCGATTTCATATCCGGCAGAACCAGATTGCAGTTCATCCCAGCTCTCAGCCAGACCCTCCTGCTTCAGATTAAGCCGAGCTGGGAAAGGACGATCCGTGTCCAGCCCTCCCCAGGAGAGCAGTGTCACCATCATTTCGAAAAGCCTCCACGTCTCTCATGGTTTGAGGGTTGGAAACGAGAACCACAAAAGCCTACAGGTGCTGCCTGACAGGGCGTGGGAGACCACAGCCAAATCTCAGAGGAGGTTCTGGAGGGAGGACTCATTCTGAAGAATAAGAGAGAGAAGACCCAAGAACTGTGCCTTCTGAGATGAGAGAGCAGATCATGAGCACCAGGTGGTTGTCGAAGCTTTGGGAGTTTTGAAGAGAAAGGGTGCTTGGATGGGAAACTATTATGGGATATTAGGATTATTTGCCTTTCACGTTCTTCCTATTTACATTCCCTCACAAGGGTCAGAACCAGAGGGCTAAGAGAGTGACAGCAAACTGGTGAACTGCTGGCCTGCCCTCTGGTTGCTCAGCTGAGCTATGGTGTCCTTCTTCCTGATTGTGAGACCATTTATACCATTCAGAAAAACTGGGGGTCCTGTAGGGATGGGGTGGTACAAGAGCTGGGACTTATCACCAGAAACCTCCAAATAAGCCCAGCTCCATCTCTGTGTGCTCTTGGCCATGCTCCAACAGTGCTGAGCAACCATTCCCTCATTTTGTTTTATTTTTTATTATTATTATTATTATTTGTTTTTTGAGACGGAGTTTCGCTCTCGTCACCCAGGCTGGAGTGCAGTAACGCAATCTCGGCTCACTGCAACCTCCGCCTCCCGGGTTAAACTGATTCTCCTGCCTCAGCCTCCCAAGTAGCTGGAACTACAGGCATGTGCCCCCATGTCCAGCTAACTTTTGTATTTTTAGTAGAGATGGGGTTTCGCCATGTTGGCCAGGCTGGTCTCAAACTCCTGACCTCAGGTGATCCACTTGCCTCGGCCTCCCAAATTGCTGGGATCACAGGAGTGAGCCACTGTGCCCAGCTCATTTCCTCATTTATAAACAGGGGTGTCTGCCTGCTCTTAGGATTTTTGTGAGAATCAAACAAGGCAAAAACACTTAGTAAATTTTGCAGCTCTGTGGAAAGTCTGTGATTATTATTTCTTAGACACATATGTTCACAAATGCTGGTCGATACTGTCTTCCTTGTGTCTGTTGCCTCCGTATGTGATGTTTGAGCCTTTAGCCATGAGAGGAAAATGAGTAAGACCAGAGATTTGTGGACAAGTCCCTCACTCTGGGGGGCACACCAGGCTCCAGCCGAAGGTGGGATAGAAAGCCCTTTGCAAAAATGATGATGATGACAATAAGGTGTCTAAATCACAAAGCATGACTGGACTTTCCTCTTCACTGTGAGGACCAAATATTCATTTTATACATGGCTATGTTCCATGTGTAACTATATATATAGCAAAACATGATTGACAGTAAGGAGGTTACTATATCCTAGCCTCACACCTATTCAGCTATGGACTCCTGTGATCAAACATTTGCAGCAAGAAATGTTCTTAAATCTGTAACGTTAAAATAGTTGCTTGAGTAACTTCAGAGGCTCAACTAATCACTCAATTGCTATCGATCACTCTACTAGCTCCAATAGTTACACCTGGTGCAGACTGGCCTTTGGAAGAAGCTCTTAACTGAAAATAGCAATGAAGAGACACAACTCAATTGCACTTTCTAACTAGATTTCTATAAAAACCATTTAACTAGTAACTAAACGTCACTGTGTAGTCTTAGAAAATTAAATCTAGCCAGCAAACGCAAGTAGTTTCACAGGCTTAGGAAACCAAGTGCTACTTTGCCTCTCCGAACTGCTTGTTTTTGTCATTTATATTGCTGTGATTTTAGTATCAAATTACTTGATTTTTGAATGTCACAATACTCTCTGGTTTTTATATGAATACAAGTAATGAAAGAGAAATCTATTAAATCGGATCTCACCTTACAAAATATTTGTATTTAAACAAGCTGAGCCAGATTTACTGTTCCAGGGAATTTGCATTGAATTGTTCAAATAAACAGTCATTACCCACTTCTCATTTATTCCCTATGAAACGGTGTCCTTTAACAATTTTTAAATTGCAATCACAAGCCTTGGTTTGTCCTTTTTTGGTAACGTATTTTGCTCCAGGGTTTTCCTATACAGAGAGAGAAAACAAGTTGAATTAGAGAATTGTGTCAGAAAACATTTATTCCTCTTGCTGAAGCTTAATTTTTAAACACTGAGTCTGTGGGAAGTGAAAACTGTTTTATCTGAGCAACTGTGAAAGCACAATAATCTTAAACTGAAATTTGGGCTGGAGCATCTCGGAGCTGGAGGACCACACCTACCTCATCATTTCTTCCAGGACTCTCCTTGGTTTCTACGAAAATGACCAGACATCCATGCTGATTACAGGGCAGAAACCACAGCAAAGTGAGCTGAGTCACTGACTCCATTAACTACTCTCCAGATTGCTACTTACTCACAGGGAAAAAAAAAAAAAATCAGGGAGAACAAATCTTTGCAAAGTGCCCTCATCCCAGGCTTGTGTCAGGCAAATATATTGTGAAATGCGTTCTGTCTTAAAGTAAGAATAGATTTACAGCACATGACTGGGGTGAAATACTGAAAAAATACAATTTAACCTAGTAAAGGGAAAGCAGTAAAAAGCTAAAAGGTCTTCATTCACTGATGCAGCAGCTCAGAGGCATGAAAACTAACAAGGGGAAATGGAATCTAATACTCACTTTCTCCCATGCCTGACTTCCTTCTTGCCTCTGTATTATTCATTCCATCTTTTTAAGAATGGAAACGGCTCAGGCCTGTATGTTTCCTGCTAGAAAAACGCTTACTGGACAGATGCAAATGTTGGCTCTGTTTTACTACTAAAAACACTACGTATATTAAAAATATTTTTTAAAATACAGAAAAGGAAGGAAGAAAGAACGGGAGGGAGGGAGAGAGGGAGGAATGGGAGGAAGGAAGGAACATATTTGGAAAAAAATCCCACTTTCCCACTTAACATTTTAAAAGGTGATTCAAATAAATATAAATCTTAATAAATATTTTGGGTTTTTTTTTGTTTTTTTTTTTTTACAAAATCTGTGACTCAATTTCTTCTTCTTCTTCTTCTTTTTTTTTTTTTCCCCGAGTCAGAGTCTCACTCTGTAGCCCAAGCTGGAGTGCAGTGGTGCAATCTTGGCTCACTGCAACCTTCGCCTCTGGGGCTCAAGTGACTTTCCTGCCTCAGCCTTCCAAGTAGCTGGGACTACAGGCACGTGCCACCACATCCAGTTCATTGTTTTGTATTTTTAGGAGAGACGGGATTTCATCATGTTACCCTGGGTGGTCTCGAACTCCTGAGCTCAGGCGATCCACCCGCCTCAGCCTCCCAAAGTACTGTGATTACAGGCGTGAGCCACCACACCCGGCCTCTTCTTATTTTTACAGGAAAAAAAAAATCCAGATGTGGGAGCCTCTGTCTGTGTTGCTTGGAATATGTTGCAGTATAGTAGTGGCTATGATACCCGTTTAATAGATTTTTACACCATGATCGAGCCTGTACACACGCACAGAAAAGTTTAGGAGACCATGCATCATTATGTGCCTTGCATTGAAATATTTTCTCTTCCAGTTCCTTCCTTCTTTTCTTCTTCCTCAGTACTTGCTTGTAGAGGCTCAGTGCATTAATTTCATGAGCCAAATGGGTCCTAATCCAAAATTTGAAAAACACTGCCCAAGAGGATGATGCTGCAGCTACTGTAGCCTGTTAACCAGCAAGAAGGTCCCGGGCCCCTGACATGAAGGTCTGGTGTCATCTTGACTGGACCGGGAATACTTAGTTCATGTGGGGAAGGGACAGGAAATGAAAGCTTTGGTAACTTCGGAAGCTCAACCCATCATTGAATTGCTATTGACCCAGGAATGGATCTTTATTGAGGTTGTCAGTTGGTTGCTAGACTCCCTGGAAAAGCTCAAGGTAGAAATGAACCGTTTCAAACCAAGCAAGGCTGTAAAATAGGCCTTTAGAATCCAGACAACATGGGTCCTGAGACAGCCAGTGTCTGCATGGCTTTTCCCAGCCCCCACGTCCGCCCTGTCTGACGTTGACAATCCCGCAATTTCACTGCCACCGTCATCGGCAAATCTTTGCTTTGTTTGCATGAAGTTTGGAAATGAGTCCTTACTTTACTTCAGAAAAACCACATCAGCGCGTGGAGATGGCTCGTCTTGCACTGAGGCTGTCCCGAGTCTTCCTGTCTGTGAAGATGCCGTCTCCGGGAAGCGCTTCTCCATCTGTAATGGGAAGTCGACAAAGAGGCCAGGGGAGGCGAGGCGGGGCTGGAGCCATGGACCTCACCTTGGAGGACCAAGAATCTCTTTCAGTGAGGAGACGGGCCCACTCACACAGCCTGCCTGCCAAATCGCCGAACTCTGTGGGACGCAGGCGTGAACGTGAGAGGACTTTTCTAAACTGTTGACTGCTGTGCTCCCCCTTTTGATCAAGGGTCAGAAGAAAAACAATTTGCTATGTTTTGCATCTTCTATGACTGAGCAAAGTACATGGAGGTTGACACGAACAGTGTCACATTTAGGTCCCTGAGAACTGAGACCAGAACAAACAAAGGCTTTTAGCTTTCGTGAGAGCCCGATCCAGTGTTAATTTTAATAACAGCGATCTGAGAAGTAAACTGTCACTTTATAAAAGCGATTGCCCATCATCCGGTTACCTGGGGCTCATCCAGACCCAAAGGCTTTGGGACGGCCAAAGCCAGAAGCACCCCCCAGTCCTGTGTGGTCACCATGGCTGGCACCAAAAAAAAAAAAGTCATCAGCTTGTATTTCTCATCTAGGCATCGGTCTTCTGAACTTTATTTATTGAATTTACTAGACATCCAGATGAACAATAAAACTCTCTTTTACATTTGAAAGGTCAAATCAAGATGAAGTGAGTTAGAGAAGCATTAAAGAATATCCCTGCAACTGCTCACGAAGTACTGGTGTTGTTTAGGGTTCCTTCTCTGCACGTGGAGACTCAGCTGGTCACGCAGGAAATTTTGTATATTCTTAATGCATTCATTAAAAATAACGAAGCTATCATCTATTTCCGTCACACTCTGATTGTACTTTACAGTATTACATTGCCACCCCTAATTTCTCTTGTCTTTGTATGTGAGCCTCTCGTCTGAGGGTAAAACCTCTGGCAGAGGAGGGAGATGGCTTTGCTGACTCTCACTTCCCCAGCGTATAGCACTGGGCTGTCCACAGACCAGCTTCCAGAATATGTTCAGTAGGTTTATAAATGTCTTCAAAAGGAAGGGGTTGTACATTCCTAACTCCTTCACAAACTATTTGAATCGCTTCATCTGATATCACGTAAATTTCTAGAACCTAAATAAAATGAATGCTCAAGGAAATAGTAGCTCTCAGTGCTTGCTTTCTGGGGAACAACAGCTTTTATGAATGAATGCACCTCGAAAACCAAAACTCCAGCACAGGAATGGCCTCTGCAAGCTCAAGACTGTTAGACGCCAGTCCACCAAGGTTGAAATATTGGCCAATGTTAACAGCAATACTAATTTAGCAATGAGAATAGAAGTAAAGCCAATCGGCCAAGTCACTATGCCAGGCCCTTCATTTCCACTCATTATGCTGAGGAGCTGTCAGAGCCCAGGACCAGGGGGCTGTGGACATCCAGCCACCTTCTCCTCATGCCCTTAGTGTTTCCTCATAACTCACTCCCAGAAAGCCAGTGCACATTTATTTACCAGGCTCCTTGGGACACCATATGCAGCCACTCCTGGACTCCTGTTCATGGCAACAAGAAGGGCCCCAGCAAATCAGAAAGCTGCTCACCCATGCAGCACAGGACTTGCTGATGTCCCAAGTCCCTCTCGAGGCTCCACGGTTCTCAAGTCGGGGCTGACCCTCTCACACTCGCCATCCCTGGGGCCAGGCCCCAGCTTCCCCCATTCAAGCATCAACTCCAGGTAGGCGAAGGACACCCAGCTCCCAGCAATCCTGGTGCTGTGATATTTAGTCCCTCACTTCTCCTTGGCCTTGATCATTGCCTTGGCCACCCTGTACGTTGGGTGACCCCATCTGTCTAACACAATCTCACCAATGCCTTCTGATTAGATCTCAGCTTCCTCACATGACTTGGGGCTCCAGGGTTTGGGAGGGGCTGGGCTGTCTCTTGGTTTTCACATTACACAGTGACTGATGAGAAATTCCCTGCTCCAATCTAAGAATCCCAGTCCCAATGCCCATGGGAGAATGGAGGAGCATAGCCCCATCACCCAGTGGACTGCTACTAGTGAGTAAGGCATTTAGGCATAGACAGTGCCTTTAAAGACTGAATGTTGGGGTTTGAAGGAACCAGTCAACCCATGGGAACGCCTGTCCCCTGAAACAAGGAGGGGAACACGTTTGTAAACAGGTTTTCAGCACCCATTCCAGTTGAACATGGGAACACGTGGTATATCTGAGGCTGGCTCTATAACACCTGGTACGTCTGAGGCTGGCTCTGTAGCACCGAACACTACCAAAGCTAAAAGTCCATCTTCTTCAAAGGAGCAGGTATAAGAATCAGGTCAGCTCATGCAAAAGCTTTGCAAAGCTCAGCGCTTGCGAATGACCATGTTCTGAGCATCAGCACACAAGACAAAAAGGTTTAGAAAACATTCTGGGGTCTCTTCGTCCTTAGAGACCAGCACTCCATCGGGATTCTTTCAGGGAAAGATTTTATCATGGAAGTTGGGGAGCACATTATTGACTTGACAGCAGATTAAGGATGTTAAGAAAATGTGCTAAAATAAACAAATTTGTGCCCTGCAGTAATGGTGAAATTGCTGGTAATCGCTAAGTAAAAACCACCGAAGAATAGGACGAAGCCAATGAGCACCTCACCTCCACTGAGTGCCCTGTGGGTAATGACCTACCCAAAAACAAGAGAGGGAACAGCTTTGATTGATGGACACAAAAGGAAGTCATAACAAATATGTGTGAATATAAAACCTAGAAAGATCTTTCTTTCTCAGACAAAGAAAGATGATTAACCCAGGAGCCCTGTCCTGTGTGTTATTTGAAAAGACTTTTGTTGAATCCCCAAGGCAGCTTTGTGGCCTCCTCAGCACACCACACTTAGGAAATAGGAGAGCGGGGTGATGAGGAGCTGCGTGGTCTCCTGGGAATCCCTCCTTCTTGGGCTGGGATCCCCTCATTCGCCAAAGGGGGATGCCACAACCTTACAGCCTGAGAGGGGCTTCGGGGCACCCTCTGGCTTTTACCTGCGAGAAAGGATATTGTACCTTTTCAAGGCCAGAACTTATCCTACTCCATGTCTCACATGAAAAAGGGTGAAAATTTACACAACCAACAACAAGGGATAGCACATTTAATCCACACAAGGTGGGGTGTGGCCCGGGCCCAAAGTGCCATTCAGCATCAGATCTGGAGCATGTTTCGGGCTGGACCCATGGCTGGCATCCATCACGCCAGGGAAATGTAAGCCATTGAAGCTGAAGTGTTGTGAGTCTAAGTATCAAGATGTTTGGCATTGTGTGAACAGAAACATTGATAATTGGGATGTACGTTTCCATTTTCATTCAAAATATTATCAGTGGGCACAGGTGTACTCTATGACCTTAAGAAATTATTTAATTTCCTAACTTCCATTTTCATATATTTCCTTCTTAGCTTACTAACTTTAAAAGTTGCCCGTTCTCTCCATGAATCACTGTAACCTGTAGGCAACTTAGGTATTTTTTCAGCTTCTTGAGACTCTGGGGCCACCAGGGATAAAACCATTTGCACTTTTATTGATTCACATAATGGCATTGGGAGGGGAGATGGAATACCTGTGAAGTCACAGAATTATTTAACCTGTGTTCCTAGTATGAATGTATTAAACATAATAATAATACATATGTATTTTCAAAACCTTAAGATAATGCTCTCTGCTGTTTGCTATTTATTATTATTATTTTTTGAGACGGAGTTTTGCTCTGTCACCAGGCTGGAGTGCAGTGGTGTGATCTCACTGCAACCTCTGCCTCCCAGATTCAAGCGATTCCCCTGCCTCAGCCTCCTGAGCAGCTGGGATTACAGGAGCCCCAGCAAGCCCGGCTCATTTGTTTGCCATTTTAAAGCTTACCACACTCACTTATTTTTCAATGATGTTTATAATTAGCGATGAGGAAGAAAGCTCAGGTGACTTGGCTTCCTCAGGTGAAGGTCTTCGCGGAAGGTTCCCAGGAGACACCTGTCGGTGAGATGCCACCTGCTGAAGACCCGCAGAAAGCCCCGTCCCGAAACCCCCTGGAGTGCCCAGCGCTGGTGGGAAGGTCACCGGGGCGTGTTTTCCCAGCCAGACAATAACTTGAGACTCACTGTTAAAGTCACCCGTACCCACCCCATTCAGAATGCAGAGCCCCCTCCATTCAGAATGCAGAGCCTGCGCCCACCCCGGCAGCTCTTTCTGCTCAGGGTAAGGCTGAAACTGATGGGAAGACAGCCGGGAAGTGTTCTGAGCTTTGGGTTCAAAAATGAGATTCAGGGCATGCGATGGGGTCCAGGTGGCAAAGGACCCCTCCCAGACGCCTGGGTCACTCCTCCTAGCATCGTGCTGGCAGCACCGACCTGCCAGCCCCTCCTCCTCCTCAGTCTCCCCGCCTTGGCCTGCCTCTCTCCATCTCATACACAACACACCACACATACCCCCCACACACGCAGACACAGACACACCCACACACAGACCCACACCTCACACGGCACACATGCACACACACAATTCATACACACCACACACATACACAGACACACACATTTATACGTACCCCCACACACCCTCACACATACAGACACACATACCACACACACACCCCAACACATACATAGACACACGCACTCACACCACACACCACATATGCACACACACATTCACACAGACACACAATCACACAGACACACACTTCACACACACACTCATACCACACACAGTACATATGCACACACACACTGCACACACCACACACATACCACATGCACACACAGACACCCATTCACAGAGACACACACACAGACACACACACCACACAGACACATACACACCATGCACAAACACACAACACATACACATTCAAAAACACACACAGAGACACACCACACACACAGTACACATGCACATTACACACACAGACACATAAACACACACCACACATAGAACAGTGACACACCACATACACTCACACAGACACGCCACACATCTTCACAGACACACACACATTCACACACACAGACACACACAGTCCAGGTGTCCTTCACACTAAGCCCCCCTGTGTTCGCTGAATGTCGGTGGGAGGAATGCACCGCGCAGGGAGAGGGTCCCTTGACGAGGGTGGCTCTGGGCTGTGTCGCTCCCAACACCTGCAGGTCTCTCCCTTTCTTTCCTCTTCCAAGGTAACCAGTGTGTTCTTTTGTCTCTTTCCCCTATACGGCCAGACACGGCTTGCAGAGCAGGGGCTGTTCCATGACCCCCTCACTCTTCCTCACACTGATCTGTGTGAGTGCATCTGCACATGTGTGTGAATGTGTGTCGCATGTGTGCACTCTTGTGTGTACATGGGCGCTTGTACGTGTGCATGTGTGCGTGCAGGTGTGTGAGCCTGTGTGCCAAGTCTCCCATGCAGATGCCTGACGTTAGTGGCTGAGTACGCAGAACTTGGAGCTCTTACAAGTACTTTGAATATGAAAAGACAAACTCGAGCAACAGAGGAGCATGAGTCCTCTGCAGCTCCCTGACCGTCCATTGCATGTCAATGCTGATGTTCACGACTCTGCGGTGCATTGACGGAATGACAGAGTCGGTGCCCCCCCGCACAGTGCTCCTGCAAGCGCGAGTTTATTCAGCGTGCACACATGTGGGCTGCTGGAGTCTTTAGAGTAAACAGGAGCTCACGGAGACCTGGCTGCTCCCAGAAGCACTCGAGACAGCCTCCCATGACATAATATCGTTACCGTGGCAACAGGGATATTCACTACCAGAATCACAACTATATTTCACCAATTTAGTGCTCTACTAAACACAAAATAATGCCTTCTTTAATGATGCTGCGCCGTGGTTCTTAGAAACATGGAGTCCCCGGGGGCCGGAGCCCAATTGCAGAATAAAAGTGCAGAAGGAAGGCCCCACTCGTGTGCAGAGGCGCTGTGGCCTCCCGGCGTGAGAGGCAGGCACGGTTTATGTGTCATGGTTCTCCATAAGAACTTTTGCAGCAAATGGCACCCACGGGCCTTGGTGGCAACTCTTCCAGCCTGGGACGAGACCTGCAGAGCCTGGGTCTGAGAACTGCAGCCAGCGACTCGCTGGGCTGGTCCATGTTCTAGGCGGCTCTGAATCATTTTTTTTTTTTTTTGAGACGGAGTTTCGCTCTTGTTGCCCAGGCTGGAGTGCAGTGGTGTCATCTCAGCTCACCACAACCTCAGCCTCCCAGGTTCAAGCCATTCTCCTGCCTCAGCTGGGATTAAAGGTATGCGCCACCATGCCCGGCTAATTTTGTTTTTTTAGTAGAGACGGGTTTCTCCATGTTGGTCAGGCTGGTCTTGAACTCTCGACCTCAGGTGATCCACCTGCCTTGGCCTCCCAAAGTGCTGGGATTACAGGCATGAGCCACCGCACCAGACCCGAATCATCATTTCTGCACGCGGAGAAAACCAGCAGGAGAAGAGCATGGGGCAGGGTCTGTAGGAAATGCTCAGAGAGCTTCCTGGAGGCACGGCTGGAGCAGGGCACAGGGGAGCCTGGCCTCCGCTGATGGTACTCCCTGCATGGAGCCAGGGCTGGGGAAGGCACGGGGGAGCCCAGCCTCTGCGGACGTTTCCTCCCAGGATGAGGGAGGCAGGGCTGCGGGAAGACACCCCTTTCCTCTCACTGCACTGCCATTTGTCCCAACTCATTTCCATTCTATCTTGATTGGTTCTGAAAGCATCCTATTTGGCGAATCCTAAATAGTCTCACTTTCTGTCATGGTCGTGGAATCTCTCCATCTCGACAATGGAACTTAATTGTAAAGCGATTCTAGCTCTGAATTCCTACCTCTTGCCTTTTGGGTTTTCCCAGGAAAAGGGAATCCTTCCTGTTCCTCTGCACGTCCCTTCGTAGAAGGCTGCCTGAGAGGCCAGCACAGGAGCCCTCTAAGTGCCCTGCAGAGAACACAGATTCAGAGCCAGACGACCCGAAAGTTTGAAACCCACTTTGAGTTTGAACTTGGCTGTGGAAAAGTTACACAATCGCTCTAAGCCTCTGTTTTCTCATCAGTGAAACAGAGAGGGGTTGCTCGTGTGAGAAGTGGCCGCTGCCGATCATCTGCGTGTCCTTCACTCTCCCAGGCGCCGTGGGTCTGTATTCCACACCTGTGGGATCTTCCTCTGGACCCTTCGGACATGGTCCACACGCTGCCCTCAGGATCTGCTGGGGTCCGCACGGGGGGGTGAGACGTGAACCCAAACCGTGTGCACGACAGAGAGGAAGCTGGGGGGAGGCAGGGGACAAGGCCAGGTCACCTTCAGGCGCCGCCCGCCAGCAAGGCGGTTCGCACCCGGCTGTATGAGCTTTAAAAAAGACAGTGTTTTCTGTAGTTTAGAATCATGGTTTCACTAAATGGTGAGATAATTTTATGCCACTTCCCCTACTAATTACCATCTCATTATTATTAGAAAGGATGGTTTCCTTGAAGTCTAGAAAATTTTGTTCCAGTCCATTTCAACGGTGCAGGAGAAACGTGGCTTCCATTCCGAGGAAGACGGCGACACCTAGTGACCGTTCCCTCGCGGTGCGACAGCTTCACACCTGTGCGGCGGGGCCGCCGGGGACGCAGAGTGCTGCGGCCTTGCTGTCTTCTCCTGCGCTGCAAGGCAGGGCATGGTGGCAGATTAACACCTGGATGAACACGGGCAGGTCAGGAGACAAATAAAACCCAGAGGTCTTTGAAACTTCAAAATCCCGTAGGGTGTATGACCCCAGTGAGCCCCATGCTACATCCAGCGAGAACCGAGAAGTGATGGTGTAGACATTCTTGGGTCCTCCAGACAGAGCACACCGGGAGTTACTGCCTCTTTCTCATCCCGAGACCTCCTGACTTTCCCCAGCACCCATCGTGGCTGCAGTGGGGCTGTGGCCAGGACACAGGTAAATGTAATTCCCTTCCTCTTCCATCCTAGCTTTCACATCGGTGTGATTGACTGACAGCCTGCATACTCCACGAGCGGGTGCCCTGCAGCCTGACACACAAATGCGTTCATCCTTCCCCTTTATCCTGACCCCGAACTAATGACGCAGCTTCCTGAGACAAAGAGGATGCTTCTCCTCGTCCCCCCTCGCGCTCTGAAGTGGGAAAAGATGTGTTCCTTCTGTTCTGGAATTTTCACTGTAAAGAAGAGAATGAATTTTAACTGTGTTTTCGACATATCCCTAAACAAGAAGTGCTTTATAGACTGAAACCATTTTCCCTTCATCTAAAATTTAAAAAAGAGAGAGAGAGAGAGAAAAGTGCAAGACTGAAGATGGGTGTGTTGAGCGGGGTGAGGAAGCGTGGGGGACTCGGCGCTGGAGAGGCCCCGGACGTGTTTGGGGTTTGTGGTCAGGGGCCCTGGGCACCAGGTCCAGTCTGAAGCACCCGGGGGGATGGACGATGTTTGCGTAAGAGAGGGACAAAGGGACAGCAGAGTGGCCAAGCAGAGACGAGATTCCCTCTGTGGCCTTCCTGGACCGGCTTTGGATTCTAACAGCAACGTCTCTGCTCTTGGGAAGAGCTCCTCAGTGATTACCCGCCCGCCCCTTGTCTCCTCTTATTCCTGCAGCCGCAGGGCGGGGCCGCCCAGCTCCAGGTCATCCGCTTGGACACACACCTGCCCCAGCTGCTGTGCTCGTCAAAGGCCCAGAGCGCCACGTGGCCTCTGGGGTCTGTGTGGTCGGCGCCGTGCGTGGGACCGCTGTGAGTGACCCTCCTCTTGTGTCACAGAGCCACTGTACTCGTGTGCACATGTGCTCTGAGACCTGGATGCCCCTGGAAGGACAGACACTGAGGACCCGAGTGCACTGGAGTCAGTCCCACTCCCGCAGATCCAGCTGCTGGGAGAACTGTCAGCCAGGAATGGGACTGCGATGGGGAATTCCTTCTGTCAACACACTTTCTAATCTAAGCTCGAGACTCCACTTCCAGACTAGCGCAGGCTTTTCCCCCCACATCTCCTTCTCTGCAGCCGGGGCTTCTGCCGGGTCTGCGGAGCCCAGAGCCACGCTCTCCGCCGACTCCATCTGCAGATGCCTGCCCCAGCACCCATGCTGCTGCCAGGACACCAGTGAACCCAGACAGGGTGAGCAGGTTGCAACAGGGTACCGGGAGGAATGCCTGGCTGGCCCGTGTCTTGAAATCAGTCTTATTGAACAATCCGGGAAAGACATAACCTTCTAGCCTATTCTAAGGCTATCGATGTGAATTAGATTCTTCCATTTCCCCTGAATTCTCTGATTAAAATGATAATTATGCAATAGCTGTTTTCCATTTTAAAAGCTGAGTATGACTTCCCTACTTGGTGGAAGGCTGTCTGCCCAGAAAAGGTGTTGCTATTTAATGCTTTCTGAAAAAGCATTATCTGTATTGTATGCACAGAATCCACTTGTTGCCACAATTCCGCCTCCTAAAAATTATCGCTTGGGCAGAGACCCACCTGGCTGGATCTGGTTCTGCCCCCATCTGGTCCTTGGGTCCTCTCTGAGGCCTGAGTCACCTGCTCTGCGCTGACTTCCGCCTCCTCTGGATGGAGGCCATAGCTATCATTGCACAGAAGTGCACCTGCACGCAGTGGAGTGACTGTGTCCAGGAGGCGGGGGCCAGTGGCCTGGGCAGATCCGCACTGGCTGGCCGCACCTGCCTGGTTTGTCATCACTGTTTGCGAATAGGCTGGAAATGCAGAGAAAATCCAGACACTGCACCAACGGGAAAATGAAGCCTCCTCAGCCTCCCATCACACAGCCACCCACAGTGCCAGGACGGGCTTGAGGTGTTTCTCCTGCTGCTTTAAGATAGATATAGATAGATGTCAAGCCGTTCCATTCGCAGCCATAGCTCACTCCTGGGTCTGGCTGTCGAAAACCTGTTTCACTCTGGAGAAATGGGGCAAAAATACAAGTTGTACATGGTCATTTTCAAGCACACATTATATATATTCTGAAACATCAATAGGATTTCCACCCAGTTCAGGACACTTGCCTTAAATTTAATTCAGCCTGCAGCCTGGGTAGTGTCATTTTGTAAAAAGGATGATATGCTATAAATAACTGTCCCTCAGACCTAGAAGTGGGATGGCTCATGAATAACGCATGAGCTGTGCACAGCGGCGCTGCCCTTTGAATCAGAGAACATGTTTTTCCCGATCTCAAGAGGGAGAAAGCCCTCTTCCAGCCCCCTTTTAAATTCTTGGCTTGGAATGAACCTGACTCCTTCTTGGAAAATCCAACCCCAAATCAACACTCGAGTCCTCGTCGTGTTTTCCTCTCCCCGCTTTGAAGAAAGGGTGGCCGTGGGTTTGAGGGTCTGAGTCTCTCCTCTTTGCTGAGGCTCTGCACAGCTGTAGCCCCCACTCCATCCACCTCCAGGCACCCGAATCCGTGCCAACAATAGAACACGCGAGTGACCCTGCTACTGCAGGAGTGTGTTGCAGCCAGGGCTGATGGGGAGCAAACGCAATAACCCTATCTCTGCCGGACTTGCACCCGCTGCCCTCCAGCTTGGTCAGGCGACTCCCACACAGGAGCCGGGTGACAGGCCTGGAGGGTGGCCTTGCTGGGCCAGGACACCAGTACACACTCAAGGCAGAGCAGCAGGTCAACCTGCCATTGCCAAAGGCCTGTTGCTCTCCTGCTCCGCCAGCCAAGGCCTGGAAGGGAAGGAAGGAAGAAACAGGGCCTGAGTGTCCTGGCTGGGATAATACCAGGACCAAGGAAGGGGATGGGGAACGAATGGCCTCTGCCTCTGGAAGGGAAAGTGATGGGGTCAGGAAGGAGGAGATGGTCCCAGAGCCAGATTCGAACCCGCCAATGCCAGGGACCAGCAAATAATTGTTGAACAAATGAATGAATGAATGAGTTGATCTAAAACTTTTGATAGTCTTCGAATGGGGACAGTCCAAAGCTATAGGGTCGCATGGGATCATTCATTCTTTCATCAAATGGCTGTAGAGGACCAGGCTCTGTGCCTCTCATCTACTGGTGGAAGTAGACGAGTTACAAGTCACAAATGGGGCATCCGTTTATGATCTTCTATGGCCCATTAAGGGATTCCCATTCACCACTTAAGCTGCAGGACAGGGGCATCACGTTCCTTTTCATTCTCCGATTATTCACTCACCCACTGAGAACTGTGCTGAGCCCACCCCCTGCCCAGAGGACGTGGGGCCCACAGTGAAGGGACGGGGAAGTGATGTCAGGGAAAGAGGAAAAAGACGGATCTGTTAGACACGGGACATGGCGTGGGATTGTTTAGGAAACCGCAGTCTTCCTGAAAATATATATTGTTTTTTGATGACTCCCTTCTTGGGGACAAGTCAAATTAACTGAAGAAACTTCTTTTCCCCTTCCCCAAATTTTTGTTGCTACCGTGCAGATATGGATTTAGATGATAAATATCATATATAAAGAGGCCACGAGACTTCTGCTCACTTCCTATCTGCCGTGTCCCTGACCCTGTGCAAACAAAACCTCTGGCGTCTGCATCTACCTCAGAGCCTGCTGCTGCCACCATTGAGAGATGGAGAAGCGGGGAGATTGTCTGGGGAGGCAGGAGAACCCCAAAGACAACCCACAGACTCTATCCACACAGGAGCTCAAGTGTGGGGAGGCCAGCAAGCCGCCTCCCTGGCCACAAAATCTCAGTCATGAAGGTAAGGTCAACTACATTTTTTTTTTTTTTTTTTTTTTGAGATGGAGTCTCGCTCTGTCGCCCAGGCTGGAGTGCAGTGGCGCAATCTCGGCTCACTGCAAGCTCCGCCTCCCGGGTTCACGCCATTCTCCTGCCTCAGCCTCTCCAAGTAGCTGGGACTACAGGCGCCCGCCACCATGCCCGGCTAATTTTTTGTATTTTTAGTAGAGACGGGGTTTCACCGTGGTCTCGATCTCCTGACCTCGTGATCCGCCCGCCTCGGCCTCCCAAAGTGCTGGAATTACAAGCGTGAGCCACCGCGCCCGGCCTAAGGTCAACTACATTTTAATGCAATATGTTTTTAAAAACCAAGGTTAGCACAAAAACCCATGACAGACAAAATATCACAATTTTAAAGACAGAATTGCTGATACTGATTTTTTCTTTTTTTTTTTAGCCTATGTCTCCAATATGGCTCAGCACGACCGGGCCATTGTGTGTAATCTCAATATTAACTTGGCGTGATTTTCTTTTCTTTTTTTTTTTTTTTTTTTTGAGATGGAGTCTCTCTCTGTAGCCCAGGCTGGAGTGCAGTGGCGCGGTCTTGGCTCACTGCAAGCTCCGCCTCCCAGGTTCACGCCATTCTCCTGCCTCAGCCTCCCAAGTAGCTGGGACTACAGGTGCCCGCCACCACCCCCGGCTAATTTTTTTGTATTTTTAGTAGAGATGGGGTTTTACTGTGTTAGCCAGGATGGTCTTGAACTCCTGACATTGTGATCCGCCTGCCTCGGCCTCCCAAAGTGCTGGGATTACAGGCGTGAGCCACCGCACCCGACCAACTTGGCGTGGTTTTCTTTGCATTCACGTGGATGTCTTAGGAGAGCCGCAGCACCCTCTGCTCCTCACTGTCCTCATCATCCACCAGCTCTCCACTCGATGCCAGGTCCCCAGCTGGCATGCATGACCCCACTGCAACGTGCTCAGTCGCCCCTGAACCTCCTCTAGGAGATGCTCACACTGGGTTGTAACTCCCTATGCAACATTGGCTTCCACCACTTGACGGTGGGCACAGAACCTGGTCCTCAACCACCCCTGAATAAATAAACGATCCTATGAATCAATCCATCCATGAACCCATCCCCCAAGCGTGATCATCCAGACGGGATGCAAAAGATCCCAGTCCTGTTCTCCTTTCCCTTCCGCTTGATACCTTCCGCTTCCTCCTTTTCATACTCCAGCCTCCTGCCTCCTGACCCACACACACCCCACCCCTAAGCCAGCAAAGCCGACGGGTCCAGGGGTGACCTGCTGGTGAAGAGTGACAGAGCAGAGGCACCTCCTAGGGACTGGGGCTCAGGCGACCTGGCTCTGGGTAAGACGTTACTCTAAACACGTTTCATGGTTTGTGTTTCTGCTTCTATAAAATAGTCATCAACGGGATTGCCAAGAGCCCAGTTACATTGAATTTTAGATAAATAATAAATAATATTTTAGTATAAGTATATCCCAAATATTGCATGGGATATACTTATAGCAAAAAAAAAAAATCACGCGTGATTTATCTGAGATTCACATTTAACTGGGTAACCTGTATTTTTATTTGCTAAGTCTGGCAGCTCCATCACTGATGTGCCATTTTAAAACTTCAGACATCACTTTGGCAACAGTATGATGACCCCATCTCAACCCCCAGCTGTGCCTTCGAGTCTTATGCAAAACTGCATCTTTTTAAACACCTGGAAGGACCAAGTCCCATGATTTTTTAATACGTGATATTTGTCATCTAAATCCATATTTGTACAGTAGCCACAAAAATTGGAGGAAGATCACAGCTGTAATCCCAGCACTTTGGGAGGCCAAGGCAGGTGGATCACAAGGTCAGGAGTTTGAGACCAGCCTGGCCAACATGGTGAAACCCCATCTCTACTAAAAATACAGAAATTAGCCAGGCGTGGTGGCAGGTGCCTGTAATCCCAGCTACTCGGGGGGCTGAGGCAGGAGAATCGCTTGAACCAGGGAGTTGGTGGTTGCAGTGAGCCGAGATCACACCACTGTGCTCCAGCCTGGGGACAGAGCAAGACTCCATCTCAAAAAAAAAAAAAAAAAAAATGGAGGAAGAAGGAAAGAGGTTCCTTCAATTCACTCAGCTTGTCCCCAGTAAATGTGTCATTAAAAACAACGTAAGTTTTCAGGAAGACTAGGGTTTCCTAAACAATTCTATGCCATGTCCCATGTCTTATGGATCTGTCTTTTTCCTCTTCCCCTGACTTTACTTCCCCATCCCTTAACTGTGGCCCTGACCTCCTATGGGGCACCGGATGTAATCACTGCAGTTCTTGGTGGGTGAGTGAGTAATTGGAGAATGAAAAGGAAGGTGATACCCCTGTCCTGTGGCTAAAGTCATAAATGGGAATCCCTTAATGAGCCACATAAGATCATACAGAGATGTCCCATCAACAAAAGTCCTAGAATGGTAATAATAATAAAGTCTTGAAAGATACATTTTGGGGTAGGATATTAAACACAGAAGGAAATTAACCTGACACCAGGCATGTCAGCCTCGGTTCCCAGACCCTCGAGCACACACATCAGGAGACCCAGGTACAGGCTCATCTGTCTGAATGACTTTCCAGCCCTGTGCTTGGCCCCTTGTCTGGTTCTGTCCATTGTCTGCCTTGTCTTCCTAAGCCATCCCTGCACGTCCTAGACAGGCACACTGACAGAGCCAAGGACTCTGCGAGTGAGGACAGGACATGTTAGCAAAGTCCTCAGCTGCCTGACACTGTGATGAGCCCATGAGAGGAAAACCACTGGGCCCCAGCCCTGAAGGCCAGTCATCACGGGGCCACAGAAAGGCCCACGGACAGCCATCAGTGGGGCTCCAGGTGCCGGGTGAGGAAAGACAGCAACACCTCATGCTTAGGGCATTCCCAGCTCAATGAAATAAAGGCAATATTTTCTTTAGCAAAAATTGTCACTATTTGTTGGAATGAGAGTCCCTCCTCAAGGCTCACAAACTGTCTCCAGGAGGATTTGTGCCATGGACTACAGCAGGGAGATTGTTTTATCATTATGATTATGAAGTCCTACCCAGCAAAGTCTGAAAATTGTGGTAGAGAAAGTATAAACCTTCTGTGTCTGTGAAGGAAAATTGTTATTGCTACTGAATATATGAATTGCAAAATGCCATCATACAAAGATTTTTAATGCATTTCTGTCATATAGAGGGAGAGTAGAAGCTGCTTGAGTTTATTTAAATATTGTTGACAGAAAACTGCTGTCTTTAGGAGCCTAGCCATGGATTAAGATTCATATATATACACATATACACATGCAAATTAAAATGTTGAAAAAGAGACACTTATCAACATAACCTTTAGAAAACCAAGAGGATCTTGTAGCCCAAGAGCATATTCACAGGAGAAAAGGGAAATTCATGAACACCTCATTTTACTTCCTCCCGCAGGAGCTGGGAGATGGGAATGTCACCAGACCATGAGCCAGAGTTGCTGCAGGAGGATTCCCACACTCAGGCCTCCATGGGCACCACGAAGACTGGACATGTGACCCCAGTTCTCTGGGTCTCCGTTTAATCTCCTGCAGAGCATCTGAGCTAGACCGTCTCTAAAATTTCATCAAGCTCCTGTGTTCCATTCTGTTCTGAGATACCCAATTCTTATGCCTGCTAAAAACCACAGTGAGAAATAATAACCTATGTCCACATTTTTGTTTCCTAGGAGAAATATCAACATGTGTCTGCCAAATAGAATATTGTATTAAATGAGTTATTTCAAAAAGTACTCTTTGACCACCTCATCGTGTGTTAAAAGCAATGCCTCGTGTTAAAAGGAATGGCTCATGTTACATGGAGTCCTTGTAGGGTAAGGAAGAGAGGTCATCTGTGAGACAATGACTGCTTTTGAAACTCTCCACATAACCATGGCCAACACTGACCCCTGTTGGAGCAAGATGCAGGGAAGAGGCAGCCAGGCAAGCTGGAAGAATGGAAAAAGAAAAAGAGATTCTAAGAGACAGGAAATTTGATACCAAACCCAGGAACCCTGAATCCCTCTACACCAAATCCAGGAACCCTGAATCCTCTATACCAAACCCAGGAGCCCTGAATCCCTCTACACCAAACCCAGGAGCTATGCCTTCTCTATACCAAACCCAGGATCCCTGCCTCCTCTATACCAAACCCAGGAGCCCTGAATCCTCTAACAACCAGAATATCCTCCATGGATCCCTGCCTCTATACCAAACCCAGGAGCCCTGAATCCTCTACACCAAATTCCAGGAACCCTGAATCCTCTATACCAAACCCAGGAGCCCTGAATCCCTCTACACCAAACCCAGGAGCCCTGAATCCCTCTACACCAAATCCAGGAGCCCTGAATCCTCTATACCAAATCCAGGAGCCCTGAATCCTCTACCCCCCCCCCTCTATACCAAACCAGGAGCCCTGAATCCTCTACACCAAACCCAGGAGCCCTGCCTCCTCTATACCAAACCCAGGAGCCCTGAATCCTTCTATACCAAATCCAGGAGGCCCAAAACCCTCTATATCAAATCCAAGGTGTCTGGACCCCTATATACCAAATCCAGGAGGCCCGTGGCCATCTATACCAGATCCAAGTACCTGTGTATGAGACAATGTGAACTTGAGACCATGAGAACGATGATATGTCTGACCACATCGTGTTCCCAGCATGTGACAGGATAGTACTGGATTGGCCACAGAGCTGCCGATATGCACAACCTGTACAAAAACACATCCACTTTTCAGGGAGGTGAAGACACAAGGGAGGGGGTCAGGAGGCACCTGCCAGGAAATGCGCCGTGTCTTTTATAACTCAGTGACTGTTCCACAGCTGGGTTATAACACTGCAGTGTCTATGGAATGCAATGGGGGAAATATAAAATAAATAAGGAAGGAAGCAGCACTCAAGAGTTTTATCAGCCAGAGAAAAGTTACTGTTAATATTGTTACTGAGTGTTTTTTGATTTTTCTTTTTTTTCAAATAGAACCTGGATCCTACTGTGCTCTATTTTTTTTTCTAACTCGACATGGTATCACCAGCCTTCTCTCTCGTTTTGTTTTTGGAATATTCTGTAAGTGCTGTGTCATCTGCAGGGCCTACCCCATGACCTCTGCACCTGCCCCTCCAGCGTCTGCCCTGTGCTGCTACCCCTGCAGCCGCTGCCAGGAGCTCCTGCTGATGAGGCCCCCAGTCAACAGGTGCCCTGGCTACTCTATCTGCAGAGGGGAAGACAGAGCTCAGAGGCAGCACAGGTGCAGATCTAAATGGGGCTGTCACCAAGTTGACCCTGGAATCTTAAATAACGCCCCTTGCAGGTACCTGCTATGTTGGGGCTTCTCTGCACTCGCACCCTTTCTCAACATCATCCCAACAGCACTTCTCCATCAAGCGTGGGCTTTGTGACCCCCACCCCCGACTGACCATCCCCACAGAGAGGCTCTGCCCCGACCTAGGGTGGGCACTCGCCTTCTTTGGTTGTTTGCTGTGGCATAGGCAAATTACTCACCTTCTCTGTGCCTCAACTTCTTCATATAGAGGGCAGGGTCTGCCTACCTCATAGCAGAGCTATGAGGGCGAAACTGCATCTGTCTGCGTGGTTGTATTTCCATGACATCACTTACACTGCCTTGGGTGTGATTCCGTGCACGAGTCTGTCTCCACTCAGTGACACTCTGGAGAGCTGGAAATGCCTCTGATTCATCTTTCAGTTGCCACAAAACCTAGCACAGAGCCTTGCCCTGTTAGGGAAATAGAAAGACCTCCTTTACTTATTTCATAATTTTTCCCAAGCCCTACACTTGGAGCTTGGGTGTCTGGAGAGGTATTATGAGGAATATTCTGATACATCAGCAATTTTTCCCCACCTTTTTGTATCTTATGCACCTGCTCCCCACCCTGAGTTTTTGTCTCAACCCCATTAGGAGTGGATGATGCAGCCCACAGCCCAGAGAGACACAATGGCACAAGTTCCCAGCCCTGGAGTTCCACGTGCTGAGGTGCAGCAGAGACAGTGGGTTTGGAAGGATGTTTTTATCTGAGAAACCCAGTCTCCCCGCTGCCTCCAGACTAGCTGTGTTTCCCTAAATGGGAGGAAATGGAGAAAGAGCGTCCTAAGTGGGGAAAGGACACTCAATGCCTGTGGGCTCCTGAGAAGGGACTTCGGCCCCATTCCCCACCCCCGGGGACTAGAGGAAATGATGGGATCCCCGACAGGTGTGGGAATCCAGGCACAGAGAAAGCAAGGCTGCCATCCCAGGGAAGGCCCTGCACAGCACAGAAGCACCCACGTGGAGGCTGGTCCGTCCAGATGCAGTCCCCAAGATATTCTGCATGCCCAGGTGGAAAGGGAAGCTGTGGAGTCATTTCCTGCAGACCCCAAACAGAGGCTAGACTGGGAAGGAGTTGAGAGAGAGATGTGGAAAAGCCTTTTGACAAGAACAAAAGATAGTGGTGTTGACCAATGGCCTGGCCAGAGAGGACCCCCATAGAGAAGATGCTTCCAGCAGAGGCCTGGTGACAAATGACAGGAAAGCACAGGCTGGCCCTTCCCGCAGGTGAGACACCCTGGAAATGAACCCAATTCCCAGAAGGGCGGGGAGGGGGAGCCAGAATCACCAGAGCATTGGCTGAAGTTTGTCTTTCCTGCCAGGCAGGTGGCTCGCACACCACAGACCGGGGTCACCTGTCAACGAGGCACCTGTTTCTCTGGCCTGAATTCTAACCAAATAGGGCTTTAAAAGTGAACCTACTCTCAGCCCAGGTGCCTCCCCCATGATGGGGGCACACTTTGGTTGGGGTCCCACATCTGGCCGAGACAGAACTCAGAACAGACAGAACACCCGTGGGAGGACGAGACCTCATCCCCACAGGGCTTCTTAACACTGCGTTTCTACCTCATGCCCACTTCTTATGCAAGTCAGGAAAGCGTCCCACGTCTCCAGCAACCACGCTGCACGTGGCTCGCCACTAGAACGGAAGCCCACGGGAACAGAGGCCCTCCTGGCCTTGGCTACCACGGTACCTGGAACAGAGTAGGTGTTCAGTCAGTGCTTGTTTAGTCCATGAATGACACACATGTGGATTCACAGCCTGATGAGTAGAAACCCATACGTACTCACAGGCAGGCATGAAGCTCGCTGTTGAAAGAGTCAAGTAGGTCAGTACTTCTTAGGGAGACAAATATTCCCTGAGCCTCTAGATAGGCCCCTTAATTCTCACGACAGATATTCTTTTTGTTTGTTTGTTTGTTTTGTTTTGTTTTGAGACAGAGACTTGCTCTGTCACCCAGGCTGGAGTGCCATGGTACGATCTCGGCTCACTGCAACCTCCACCTCCCTGATTCAAGTGATTCCCCTGCCTAAGCCTCCTGAGTAGCTGGGATTACAGGGATGTGCGACCACACCCAGCTAATTTTTGTACTTTTAGTAGAGGTGGGGTTTCTCCACGTTGGCCAGGCTGATCTTGAACTCCTGACCTCAGGTGATCTGCCTACTCCAGCTTCCCAAGGTGCTAGGATGACAGGCGTGAGCCACCACACCTGGCCACAACAGATCTTCTTAAATGTAGGTGACAAATGACAGAATTTTGCTTTCTGGAAACAAGGTGCTACTTTCAAAAACGCTAGCACAAGAAACCTTGAGATGACAGCCTCTGGGGAAGATCAGTCATGCAGCCACAGCAGTTCTTCTGGTGTTAGCAAAGCCAGGGCAGTGCTATAGGAAAACTCAAAATGAGCCATATAAATCATTGTATCGGGTGATCTGCTTATGCATCCTTGGCACAAAAAAAAATCTTCCTGGGATTTGCTTTTAAATAGTCACAGTGGAGAGAGGAGTTAGGACTAAGCCAAGCATGGATGAAAGAATTTCAGCCACGAATTGATAGTTCAGAAGTCTGGGTGACACGAACACAGGGTGATAGAATTTGTCTACTTTTACATATGTCTGAAATGTTCCACCTAAAAAGTGTTTGTGTTTTAAATGCACATCTGTCTCTGGGGCTGGGCCAGCAACTCCCACCCTGGAAGGAACAACATATCCCATCTGTTTCCTTGTGGCTTGTCAGAGAGAATGTTCAGGCTGCTGTATTCTGTCTAAATTCCAGAAATAGGACACTGCGACTTCCAAGCCTCATACCTGAGATAATTAGAACAAGAAGTCTGTGTTCATATGTCCAAGATCATTAAAGAATTCAAGAAGCAAGCCAAAGAAAAAAAATTATTTTACTAAAATTAACAACTGTAATGATCCCAAATCCATGTTATTTCTATATATGAACTTTCTGAAATGCGTGATATTTATATCCAGCAAAGAATGTCTTTTCTTAGCCCAAGAAAAATAAGAAGAGTGAAGTCAAGCTGGCCAGGAAACAGTGGAGTGGGTCTGTGTGTTCACTCAGAGAGCGTGAGTCAAGCAGGGTGCCACGCTGGGATCATTTCTGACCTACTCATCAGTCAGACCTGAGTGGCCTCAGGTTACCGTCATAAAAACGCTAGTAGCTACAGAGCAGAGTCTGCTCCAGGCTTTAGGAAGAAGCTGCTGGAATTAGCTGGCTTGTATTTCCTTCCAGAGCCCAGATGCCTCCTAGGTTGTTCCGGTCTGCTGAGCAGATCCCTGAATTTCTAGAAAAATTAGAAACATGGAATCAAAGTCATTACCTTTGCAGGGATCAAAGTAAATGGTGAGGCAAAAAATGAATCTGGGAGAAGAAGGTTTTCCAGGTTAAGGAATGGCATTTCCAGATGACAGGGACATGAGGACAGCACAGTTGATCAGAGGCTGTGCTACTGCTGACGTGTCTTTTTCCTTGTCTTATGTTCCAGCACTGAAGTTAGGCTCCCATACCTTTTTTTTTGAGACGATGTCTCACTCCATCACCCAGGCTGGAGTGCAATGTTGTAATCTCGGCTCACTGCAACCTCCACCTCCTGGGTTCAAGCGATTCTCCTGCCTCAGCCTCCAGATTAGCTGGGATTACAAGCACCCTGCCACCACACCCGGCTAATTTTTGTATTTTTAATAGAGATGGAGTTTCACCATGTTGGCCAGGCTGGTCTCGAACTCCTGATCTCAGGTGATCTGCCTGCCTTGGCCTCCCAAAGTGCTGGAATTACAGGCGTGAGCCACCACACCTGGCCAGGTTCCATACATTCTTTATCCTCTTATTCTTTGTCTTTTGCAAGAAGGGTTTAAAGAGGCTTATAACAATATATGGACTTTAGAAAAAAGTAAATGCTGGTAACTCAATAGTAAAAAATCAAAAATATAAATTATTGATTTTGAATATGTTTATGCAATTTTAATGGCATAAGAACAATATCTGGAAGAGAATAGGTAAGATGTTAGTAGTGTGTTAGGGTGGTAAAATTATATGTGAGTGTTTTTATTTTATTAATTAAAATATTTTTATAGTTAAATACAAAAGAAAATTAGAGGCTTAGAGTTACTTGCCATATTCTGCTGAATTCATCATAACAGGCCATCTATGAAGGAGGAAGACACATTCATCTTTTAAAGTGAGAAAAAATTTAAATATCCAAAGCTTCTTTGTGTCCTTATAGTAATTTAGTGTTGAAACTTGAAGTATAATATTTTTAAAAATCTACTTCATAATTTTCAGACAAATGCAGGCTGAGATCCTGCTCCTGCCATTTTGACAGGAAGAGCTACTGAAATTCTGATGCTCCTTCTTACTTGTAATATGAGGATGATAATAAAAGCGACTTCACTGTCAAAAAAAAATGAAGTGAATGATGAAATCAGAACATGAGGAAAGGTAGGAAAAACAAGAAGCAAATAAGAAATACTGCACATTCATTAGAGACAAGCCACAGATTGGGCTCTGAGCTGTCAAAAGATGCTCCAGCCAGGAAAACATACCAGAGACAGGCCAAGAGTGTACATCAGATGAATCCAGACTTGCTTCTTGGGAGACACATTCCTGGAACAAGATCATAGAGAAATTCCTCTTGGAAGTCTGTTGTTAGAGAGAGTAAGGGGCCATCTTATCTTCCAAGGAGTCTGCTTTGCAGTGGAAGAACAGGGCATGAGATCGACAAAGTTAATGATACGATGTAAAAAATGCAAAGCAATTTTAAGTTACCATAGCTATTTTTATGGAGAGGAATACTTGTGAACAGTAGCACATAGAGCTAAGCATTGACTCTATCTTCTTTAGGAAATCAATGTACCCAGTCTTCAGCCTTCTTCTGGAATATACCTTTTTTGATATGCTCATGGGCACCTGACCTTCTCTGTTCCTGGGTCCTGCTCTGTAAAATGAGCCAAGTACCACCCATCACCAACACCATCATCCTCACCATCATTATAACCATCACCATCACAATCAGAAACACCATCGCCATCATCATAAGCTTCAGCAGCACAATCAGAAACACAACATCATCAAAAATACCATGAGAAACACTGTCAACAACAGCAAAACTATCACCGTAATCATCACCAACACCATCAGAAACACCACCAACACCATCATCACTGTGACCAATACCACCATGAACACCCACACCATCATGATCAACACCATCACCGACACCATCAAAAATGTTGTCAGAAACGCCATTACTAACAGCAAAGTGATCATTACCATCATCAACACAATCAGAAACACCATTATCATCATCACCACCAACACAATTATTACTGTACTAGTCCATTTGTACACTGCTATAAAGAAATACCTGAGACTGGATAATTTATAAAGGAAATAGGATTAATTGATTCACAGTTCCACATGGCTCAGGAGGCCTCAGGAAACTTACAGTCATAGCAGAAGGCAAAGGGGAAGAAAGCGTCTTCTTCCCAAGGTAGCAGGAGAGAGAAGAGCAAAGGAGGAACTTTCAGACACTTATAAAACCATCAGATCTCGTGAGACTTACTATCACAAGAACAGCATGGGAGAAACTGCCCCCATGATTCAATCACCTCCCTCCCTCAACACGTGGGGATTACAGGTCCCTCCCTAGACATGTGGGGATTACGATTTGAAATGAGATTTGAGTGGGGACAGAACCAAACCATATCCATCATCAGCACCAATAACATCACCGATACCAACACCATCATAAACCCCATTAGAAACACGATCACCAACAGTGAAATCATCACTATCATCATCACCAACGCCATCAGAAAAACACTATCAAAAACAGTGGACCAATCAGCAATACCATTACGGTATCATCACCATCACCAGTACCATCACCAGTGGCATTACTATCACCATCATCACCACCATCATCATCATCTCCATCATCATTACCAACACCATCACCACCAACACCATCACCATCACCACCCCCATATAACCACCCTCAGCAACACCATCGCCATCACGAACACTATTTATGGCACTTAAGTGCGGACTAAACATCTCAAAAATCAAACCAGTGAGGAGTCAGACATTAGCTTATTTTGTTATAACGTTCTAGAAAATAAAGTCTCCTAAATTACACAATACTGTATCTGAAGACAACCATAAGAAGTTTTCTATTTTCTTTAGGAAATCTTCACCAACAAGGAAATTAGTAATGGCAATTTACTCAAAAGTAAGGTTGTTAATAATAAAGTTTTAATGTTAGCTCAAAGAGATATTGAGCCAAGGAGTAAGGTGAAAATGAAGATTCTGTGTCAGAGGATGAGAAAGAGCCCATTAAAGGCCAATAAGAGTGGCACTGACAGACAGGATCAGGCCACACAGATGAAGCTGCCACCTAAGTCGCCCGTTCACCTTGTTATTGGCAAAGCCAGGTCTTCCCACATTTTACTTTGCACAAGAATGAGTTACGAGAGAACAAACAATATAAGGCCTAAGAAAAAAACAAGAACAAAAAATGTGTGTGTGTTGCATGTCAGGGCTTGAGGGCAGAGCAAACTCTCATCTCTGGGAGTGATGTTCAGTGGGACCCAAGAGAGGCACCCCAAGCCCCTCAGTAGAAGTTCACAAGGTCATGACCTCATGAAGGAGGAGCAGATCATCAGAAGGGAAAAGGGAGGGTCAAGAAGAAACAGTGGAACATGAGAGTTAAAAGAATTGTGTAGAATGGACTGAAAGAACCCATTTTCCAGAAACATACCTGAACTTGAAAACAGACCACTGCATAACTGGACCGAGAATTGAATGTAGGGCCCAAAACATAAACAACATAAAGACAGAAGAGTTGAAATGTGTTTGGAGCCATAAATAACGTAATTGCTGCTGCTGAATCATGAAGTCAGTCACTGGGTGATAAGCTTGACAGTCAGAGGAAGAGGATGAAGAGATGAAGGGTGGGCAAAATGGCTCTGCACTAAATGACAGGGAGCAGAGGGAATACACAAATAGCTTCCTAGAGTCGATTCCACAGTGAATAGGGAAAAAGCAAAGAAAATGTGAAAAGCAAACCTGTCAAGGTACACAAGTTCCATGATCACAATGTGTTAAGCAGATCATTCTGGCAACATTTTTAAACTAATGAGTGAAAAATAATATTTAAACAAAAATTCCTGCAAGTATGCAGGTGGTTGGCATAGGGTAGAGGGGAGGACAGAAAATGTAGTAACAGAGTATTAATTTCATTCACGTACAAGGAAACACGCAATACCAGCTGTCGTAGACGAAGGGCAATGATGCTGAGTGTTTGGTCAAAATGACTATCTTCATGGTGAAGATGGCAGAGAGATGACCCCAGGGATCCAAGATATCTGAACATATGCCAGACGCTCTTTCTAAAAGAGAATATTTCAGGCTCGTTGTAACTGAAAAACTGACAGAAGGGAAAGAACTCTGCAGACGAGGGCAGAGGACAGAGCCTGGAGGAAGAAATGCTCCCTGTCTGCAGGAATCCAGACACCAACACTCAGTTGAGCAAAAAGAAAACCATCTGAGCAGCTGTAGAGATCAGGGTTGTTTTTCTAAACTCCTTTCCGTTGTTTTATATTAGGAAGTTCAGTTTACCCAGCCAGCCTCGCCTACATCACAGGACAAGTCCATTTTTCAATCCCGTCTCCAAAGAGCAAGGTTTATTTAAGTTGTTAGCAATGTGCAACTTTGTTTGAAGGAAAATGTCAAATGCAATTACGGTAGCACCGAAACTGACCTATTTTAAAGGTGATTTCATTTAAGAATGATCTACTGTTTCCCAAACTATTCGTATCTTAGCAAGAAATGTTGAAATAAGAAACACTTCAGAAGTGACATTAAAAAAAGCCAAAAGAGAAACCATAATTTTAGCCCAAATTGCTAGACCAGGGGTTTACCTCAGCGATGACAACATCCATAGGCTGAGAACAAGGGCAAAAATAAACAAGAAGAATCTCACAGAGCACCACAAGATCATGGAGAAATTATGAAGGGAAAGCTCGCTCTCCAAATAATAGACACATGACAAGTTCAACAAGTTCAAATCATTTAATGATGACCCAACTCGGAGTTGCTGAAAGATCAAGGACGCCTCCTGCTGTTTATTAAAGTAGAATCTGACTTAAGGGTGTGCTGTCTTTGCCAGGGGCACCTCCTGTTTATTAAAGTAGAATCTGACTTAAGGGTGTGCTGTCTTTGCTAGGGGCATGCTGGGGCAAGGCGGTGTCTTCCTCCCCGCCGAAGATGGTCCCAACCTTGGAAGGGGTGTGTGGTGGGAGTGGGGGTCTTGTATCTGTTCCTGTAACTCTGGCTCTTCCCCCTAGCCTGTCAGATTCAGGGGAGGGGTGACAGGTACCCCACCCCCAACAAAATGCCTTCTATATGAAGCCATCACCAGGGGACCCTGACACAGCACCCTATAAGTTGTTGTTTACATACAACAAACTTTCCTGAATTACCCACAGTGTGCCTGTGCCAGGTGCTCAGGCCATAGAGTGTCTTACCTTTATATTCACCTCATTCCTGTCCAATATGTAAGAAGATACAGTCAGTAAGCCAGGCACAGTGGCTCATGCCTGTTGTCCCAGCTACTCGAGAAGCTGAGGCAGGAGAATGGCATGAACCCAGGAGGCGGAGATTGCAGTGAGCCGAGATCGCGCCACTGCACTCCAGCGTGGGTGAGAGAGCGAGACTGTCAAAAAAATAAATAAATAAAAATAAAAATAGAAGAAGATACAGTCAGTAAAATGTCCCAAAGAGTCACCAGAACCTTTGAAGAAAGGTGGGAATGATGAGGTGGGCAATACTCAGATGTCCCATGTCGCCATTTCTTGCTGACCTTTGACCTCCATCATGGGCTGCAGACCAGCACACCTGCACCTTGTAAGCTCTGAGTGACATCTCTATACATTAATCCATTCACCAGGCACCCAGCTGCACTCTTCCAAATACTCAGCCCATGAGAAATCCTTCCTCCGGCATCTCTACCACTCTCCCAGAAGTCTGAGGTCCATGTGTCCCAAAACCCTGGAAACATGGCAGCTGCTCTTCCCTTTCCTTGCCGCTGCAGAGCTGCACAATTATCCTTCAATATCTCAAGCCTATGTGTTCCAGTCATTTACAGGGGTTTCAACACAATAGATGACTTAGTACTATTTTTCATAACACAGTGACTGATCAAATTCCAACACAACTGAGTCCCTTCTGTCCCTGCCTTATTAATCTATTCTCGTGTTACTAACAAAGACATGCCTGAGACTGGGTAATTTGTAAAGAAAAAGAGGTTTAATTGAATCACAGTTTCACGTGCTGGAGAGACCTCATAATCATGGTGGAAGGCGAGGGAGGAGCAAAGGCACATCTTACACAGCGGCAGGCAAGACAGCGTGTGCAGGGGGACTGCCCTTTATAAAACTATCAGATCAGGTGAGACTTAGTCACTATCACGGGAGCAGCACGGGAAAGACCAGCACCCATGATTCAATTATCTCCCACCAGGTTCCTCCCAGGACACACTGGGGTTATGGGAGCTACAATTCAAGAAGAGATTTGGGTAGGGACAAAGCCAAACCATGTCACTGCCTTCTTGATTGATACTAAAATGGCCTGTGCAAGCTGGGTCATCGTCTTGCCCTGACTAAAAGGCGCTGCCAGGCTCCTGAGGAGTGATTCTGGGATCCTAGATGCTGGTGAGACTCCAACCCTCTTCTAGTGAGCAAAGGCACCTCCCTGAGCTTCTTCAGCCCTTCGTATTTACTAGGTAACTAGAGAAAGGAGGAGGAGGTAATGATTGGTCAGCTACTTAATTGATCACAGGTTCTTATTATTACTAACAGGCTTCAGTTAAGCCTAATCATAGGAAATACTTGTGCCTGGGTCGTGACTGCCCTCAGCAGTCCTTCTGGGTGGCAGGTGCAGTTTGTCAGTTTGCCAACATTCTGCATTTATGAGAACAATTTGCTGTTTACTCATGTAGCCTCCAGTGGTATACTGAGTTGATCACAACTCTCACTCTTTTGGCCTCCAACACCACCCCTTCTACATGTGCAGTTTGCCTAATGGGGAGGACTGTGCCACTCTCAAATATTTTCTGCCCTCTCATTTGAGCACACAGGATTGTTGGAACCTGGGCATTGCCATGCAACTTGCTAATCAAATGAGAGTAAAAGAGAGGGCGTCACCTCTAGCAGGAGCTTTCAGAGCCACCCCATTCTCCTTCCCTTACCCTGTAATCATGGGAACATGGGTTGAGATGGGTCAACAGATAGGTGACAAGGGACAGAGCCTCCCATGCTAAACCATATGGATGGACCTGCAGCACAAGTGAGAATAAACCATGGTCGTTGACGCTCTCAGCAAATCCAAGCCTGCCTTACCGACACACAGCTCACTGGCACACACTCTGCATAGACCACACTTAACAGCTCAAGTCCACTCCCAGTAAAATCCAGTGAGCTTATCTCTGTGGATCGCTTGTTTTAGCACAATTTCAGAATTTCAGCAAAGTAACAGGTGAAAAAGCGAGAAGTTGGTTATTGGCTCACAGAGAAAACAAATTGATGAAATAATTTCAGTGATTTGCTAAATGTGGTTTCTGTCTAAGGCAGCAAGTGAAGTCAGATGTCTGAGTCGCTGAGGCAGGAACTATTCTTCTTCAGGTCAGTGGTCTCTTTATGTCCCCATCTTATGGAAGACATATATTAGAATATGACTTTCCCTTCTTTCGTCTTCTTCTCTGGAAGGAGTGGTGTAAGGTCTCACAGGAGCCTGTGCCTGTCTCCCTGTGCTTGGGATCATCTCAGGTTCAGCGACTTTTACACTTAGGGCTGGAGGGAGCCTTAAGCATCTTTGGGCCCAAAGGGGGCCTGGGGAAAGTTTCTGCTTCCTTTAATTAACCCTGTTTGCCTCCAATCTTACTTCAGGCCTTTCTGTCGCCCATTTACTAAGCCCCTTTGCTCTCCCCCTATTAAGCCTATGCAGAGAGAACAGCTTGAGAGCTGCAGGGAACCCTTGCCTTGACTTTTTTTTCTGCCCCATTATTATTAGGTTCTGTTATTCTAGTTATCACCACAGCCTAAAAATTAAGCATCCCCTCTCTGGAAGGGGTTGCTGTGGTTCACCTAATCAGGTCAGAGCCCCGCATTGGATTCACATCGGGAAGAGGTAGAGCCATGAGTCCTCCCTGGAGCCAATGTTAGTTACTCTGAAGTCACAAACCAATGACTATGGGCTGCAATAGGATCTTCTTCCTCTAAATACTCGTCTTCCCTTTCCTACTCCTCCCCTTTCTCTTTTCCTGCATGCACACTCCCATCTATGCCTCTCTGATGACAAACCATACAAATGGTCCTTCCTGTGCTGAGCAGTCTCTGGGCAGTCTAGCTTCTATCTGCTGAGGTTGCATCTGATAGGCTCCCACAACATCTAGCACTATGATTGACATGCATCAATCCCTGTGATTGACACGCATCAATCCTTGTGATTGACACACATCAATCCTTGTGATTGACATGCATCTGACAGGCTCCCATAACATCTAGCATTGTGATTGATACACCATAGACATCCAACAAAATACATCCAACAAAATGCATTCACCTGAATGTGTGAGCTGAAATTGGTTAAATTCCTGGAAGCTACTTTGCAGAGAAAGTTCATTAATTCATAATTAATATCACTTCTGGTCATTTGCATTTCATTTGATATACCCTTATTAATGAAAGACTGATTGAGCATAATGTGATTGAAATCTGAATTAATATATTGTAATAATTTATTGTTTCCCTAATTCCAAGTCAATCGGAGTGGAATGGACCTACATTCTTAGACCAGTGACATTCAAAATGAAAAACCCATTTTACCTTCATATCCATTTAAGTCTCTTGGTGAAAATTTGATTGTCTGACTACAATAACCTTCCTTGATGGTGACAAATAGGTAAATTTTCTGGCTCTAGTCAAGGAAGCCGTGATTTTCTAAGTCCACATGCTTGTCCTTGGATGTTATGAATGACCATACATGCACTGCAATGGGCTAGTGAAGCTCTAATTCGGTCTTGAGATTCTAGTCCACGTATGAAGTTTCTCATGGTTCACAACAGCAGCAAAATCTTTAACTGAATTATGCTTTTAATCTGGCCACCGCAGCTGCCCTATACATTTCTCCTGTGTAAATAGCATTAAGTGTATAATGTATGGGCTCACTACTATTTGCTGCAGCTGTACAATAAAATATCCATTTTGTTTTTTATTGTAAACAGATGGAAGCTGCACAAAATGAAATTAGAATAATAATTCTAAGTAAATCAAGTTTAATTATAATTTTCCTAATACACTTAGTGTTAGAAAATCCATATTAATGTGTTGAGTCTCATGGACTAAAGTTTGCACATGGACAGCATTTTAGTCAAATGCACTTCAAGTTGTAAATTATCTGATTTGAGAATTTTTACATGTCATCAACTAATTTAATTCAACTAAAAATGCATTAAGTTTGTGCAAAACCTAGTATGAGACACTGCCTTAGGCATAGTGAAAAATGAAAAATTAAACTTCAAGCATCTTCACAAGGAGAAGGCTGGTATAGTTTCTCAAATGTATACATTTAAGACTTTGTCCACTACATTTATGTTAAAAAAAAAAACCTGCAACAATTGTTTTAACACTGAACCACCATCCAATCACTCAGCATGTGAGTGCGGCAACGTGATGCGAAATCACAAATTAGACTATTGACGCCTCTTACTGAATGATTTAAATAGATTGGTTTTACTCTTTGACCAAAATGGTGACTAGAGGTGATGAATATGTTAATTAGCTTTATTCTGGCAATCATTTCACAATGTATATGTATACCAGAACATCACATTGTACACCTTAAATATACACAATTTTTTGTCTGGTAAACCTCAGTAAAGCTGGGAAGATTATAGAGATAGATAGATAGATAGATAGATAGATAGATAGATAGATAGAAAGATAATCAGATGCATAAATGGATGAAGAGATGGATAGATATATAGATGGATGGATGGATGGATGGATGGATGGATGGATGGATGGATGCATGCATGGATGGATGGATAGATGGGTGGATGGATGGATGGATGGATGGATGGATGGATGGATGGATGGACAAACAGATGGACAGATGGATGGATGGGTGGATAGATGGATGGATGGATGGATGGATGGATGGATGGATGGACAAACAGATGGACAGATGGATGGATGGATAGATGGATGGATGGATGGATGGATGGATGGATAAATGGATAGATGGATGGATGGATGGATGGATGGATGGATGGAGGACAAACGGATGGATGGATGGATGGATGGATGGATGGATGGATGGATAAATGGATGGATGGATGGATGGATGGATGGATGGATGGATGGACAAACAGATGGACAGATGGATGGATGGGTGGATGGATGGATGGATGGATGGATGGATGGATGGACAAACAGATGGACAGATGGATGGATGGATAGATGGATGGATGGATGGATGCATGGATGGATGGGTGGATGGATGGATGGATGGATAAATGGATGGATGGATGGATGGATGGATGGATGGATGGATGAATGGATAAATGGATGGATGGATGGATGGATGGATGGATGGATGGATGGATGGACAAACGGACAGATGGATGGATGAATGGATAAATGGATGGATGGATGGATGGATGGATGGATGGATGGATGGATGGACAGATATTTGCTTTAGGTCAACACAAAGACTATACCAGACCATATCCACAAGGTGTTCATAGTCACAGAAGTCTGAACTGCAAACCACAGAGAGCACATGGAACTTGAAAGTATACAAAGGAAAGTCAAAAACATAATGAACGGCCTTTAAACTAAGCCATAACAAAGGCACAAAGGAGCTAGAGGGCAAATACTTCCTGCTTTACGTCAAGAATCTATTATTAAGGCTCGGTGCGGTGGCTCACGCCTGTAATCCCAACACTTTGGGAGGTCAAGGTAGGCAGATCACATGAGTTCAGTAGTTCGAGACCATCCTGGGCAAAATGATGAAACCCCGTCTCTACCAAAAATGCAAAAAAAAACCAAAAAGCTAATTAGCCAGGTGTTGTGGTGCGCGCCTGTAGTCCCAGCTACTCAGGGGGCTGAGGTGGATCACTTGAGCCCAGGAGGTGGAGGTTGCAGGGAGCCAAGATCGCACCACTGCACTCCAGCCTGGCTAACAGAACGAGATCCTGTCTCAAAAAAATAAAAATTAAAAATTAAAAGAGTTTATTATTAAGCTGCAGTCGTCTATCACAGTAATAGTCAAAATTCTTGGCAAAAATTTAGATGCCTCATGATGTTTTTATTATTACCTATGTTAATAGAAAGAAACTCTGTTAAAACTCTGTAGTTTGAAAGAACTACTGTCACCGATTATCTTCAAAGCCAGTCAGAGCCGCGCTCTGACATAACCCCTTCCTTGCTCGGGGCGGTGTGTGCCGTCGTGGGGACTCCCTCCAGTGGCCGCTGCTGCATGCGGGGGTCACGCCGAGGGCGGCTCAGCCTGCCCACCCATCTAGGTGGACACTGCAGCAACGGGCTTTCTGTAAAATACTGCCTCTGTGTTATCCCAGGAACCCAGGGACTCCAAGGACACTGCCTTTTCAATCCTATCATTTTGTATTTTTTTTAATAAAATGTTATTTTTTATCCTGTTGATAATAAGGAAAATTGGTAGAGTGAGCATACACCAGATGGTTAACAAAAACTAACTATTGATCAGCTTATGTTAACTATGTAAGGACTATTCTTTCATGGTTATTTGTTTACTTTGGAATATTCAAATATATTCAAATATACACACAGTACTTTGCATATATACACAGTACACAATTTCCATACATTAAAGCAGGGGTGTCCAACCTTTCGGCTTCCCTGGGCCACATTGGAAAAAAGAGGTATTGTCTTGGGCCACACATAAAACACACTAACACTAATGACAGCGGATGAGCTAAGAAAAGGTCCATGCATAATTTTTGAGATACTCGCCACCATAGATAAGCCAAAAAGTCCTCACATTCAAAGGACTTGACTTTGACATGACTGTATTATAGGATATTTGGGGAAGATTGCATCTTCTACTCACTCATGCTTAGCAGTTTCTGATGTATCCCTCCAGATAATCTGGCTTATCTGCATTTATTTTTATTATTTATTTAGAGACAGAGTCTCGCTCTGTCGCCCAGGCTGGAGTGCAGTGGCGTGATCTCGGCTCACTGCAACCTCTGCCTCCCAGGTTCAAGCCATTCTCCCTGCCTCAGCCTCCCCAGTAGCTGGGATTACAGGTGTGCGCCACCACACCCAGCTAATTTTTGTATTTTTAGTAGAGAAGGGGTTTCACCATGTTGGCCAGGCTGGTCTGGAATTCCTGACCTTAAGTGATCTGCCCACCTCGGCCTCCCAAAGTGCTGGGATCACAGATGTGAGCCACTGCTCCCAGTCTTATCTGCATTTATCATTTTTATGTTTTACTCAGTGTTGTTGGACTGTTCTGGGCCTTTCCTCCATCATAGGTTATGCTTTCTGGAATTTTTAATTTATTTTATTTTATTGATTTACTGTTTTTTTTGAGACAGAGTCCCTCTGTGTCACCCAGGCTGGAGTGCAGTGGCTCATTCTCGGCTCACTGCAACCTCCGCCTCCTGGGTTCAAGCGATTATCCTGCCTCAGCCTCTCGAGTAGCTGGAACTATAGGTGCCCACCACCACGCCCAGCTAATTTTTATGTTTTTAGTAGACACAGGGTTTCACCATCTTGGCCAGGATTGTCTCGATCTCTTGACTTCGTGATCTGCCCACCTCAGCCTCCCAAAGTGCTGGGATTACAGGCATGAACCACTGCGCCCGCCCTATACATTATTTTTAAACTGAGACTAGACAAGAAGAGAACACCGCATATTTATATCACCTCCAACCATGCCTCCCTCCCTCTCACTTCCATTTCTGTGTTATTTCATAGCATCTTATTTATAACATTTGTCATTATAATATCTTCCCATTTACCATGATCCTATAGGAGCTTTAGTCTTATTCCTACATTAATTAAATGGCTTCAGTGCTCACGGCTCACTTTTTATCTGCGTCTCCATCTGTTTGGAGACAACCAAGTTTGTTCTAGAGTCATCTTCTAGAAATCTCTTCAGGATGACTTCACCAGGCCTGCATCCCCTGGGTCTCACATGCTTAAAGAGACTTCACTCTTACCGTATTTTTAATAGAGCCCATGCTTTCTTCATTTCTCGTTAAATTATCTCGATAAATTGAGTCTTTTCTGGATCAGCTATTTTACCCAAGGTACAAATTGGGGAGAGACTAGGTCAGAATTTCCCCAGCTCAAAATAAAGCTCCTTGTGACTCAGAGCCTGTGTGCATGTGTGTATACATGCAGGTGTGTGTATGAGTGTGAATGCATGTGTGTACACGTGTGTATGTACATGCACATTTGTATGCATTAGCTGTCATTATTTCTCCCCAGCTAAAAGAACATGCATTAGATGTCATTATGCATTAGTTGTCATTGTATGCATTAGTTGTCATTATTTCTCCCCAGCTAACAGAACATGAGGCTGTGGCTGCTTGAACCCCAGTCTCTCTCCCACCTTGCTTCCCTGGCAGCCACCTCCTGCAGGAGTCGCTCGCTAAAGTCTCCTCTCACGGCCTCTGCACAACACCTGACACCTGGTAAATGCTCAACACGTGCAGGGTTTCCTTTCCTCGGTGCAACGTCTCCTGTCCTTCAGTGACACCCTGGGCCATTTTTACAGTAGCCTTGGATCAGACCCCCTGCTCCAAGCAAGACCCGTGGATTGTGCCTGAGGCTGCGGCATCACTTCAGGAGTCTTGGCAAGTTGGGCGCTGTGTCTGGGAGCTGCTCTGCTCTCCAAGCCGTCCCATGCCCCGGCTGGGTCTTCCCTCATTCCACGCCCTTTCACGCGCACTGTAGAATCCATGGTTATGCTGCGAGCTCCATGGAAGCTTGAGTTTGCTTTCTGGCTTTTGTTCTTATTCTCTGGGGACAACTTTAGAAAGGAGAAGAAAATAGAGACGTCTTTACCCTGCTGTCTTAAAATAGAGACAGAAAGTAGAAGGGTTGTTGCCAGGGGCTGAGGGGAGGGGAGGAGGAATGAGTGTTGAATGGGGCAGAGCTTCAGTCTGGGACGGTGAAAAGGCTCTTGAGGTGGGTGGTGGTGATGGTTACACAGCAGGGTTCTAACGCCACAGAGCTGCACACTTAAAAATGGCAAATTGGGCCGGGTGTGGTGGCTCATGCCTATAATCCCAGAGCTTTGGGAGGCCAAGGTGGAAGGATCACTTGAGGCCTGAAGTTAGAGACCAGCCTAGGTAACATAGACACACCCTGTTTCTACAAAAATTTAAAATTAAATTTTCTAAATGGTAAATGTTATATGTATTTTACTACAATTAAAAATAAACAAACATAGGTTTAAAAAGATAGATAGATGATAACCAGATAACTACATGATCAACTGCTTGTATTTTGACTGTGTCAATTAATCAATTGATTGAGGGCCTCAAGGCCCTCAAACTAGGAAGCTGACTCCCAGGAAGTGGCTCTTGCTGCAGTGCCGACTCGGTGGCTCTGAGAAGCCCCTTGTCCTTTGAGAACCTCAATGTTTATGTCACTAAAGCAGAGGATGGTTCTCACAGTCTCTAGGTTCTGTGGCATCTGGGCTTTTGTAATCTTGCTTAATCTTGCACCCTTAAAATGGCCATAAATATAACCAAGTCCCTATCACAAAACCCAGGACTTTCCACACACAGCTCCCCTGCAAGCATGGAAAGCTTTGTGCATAAGACACAGCCCGCGATGAGAGGCAGTGGAGCTGTGGGGGGTGCCAGGGTCGCCCCGTAGCCTCACAGCCATGGCTGCAGGGGCCAGGATCATGTGGCTGGTTCCCAGGAGGCCTTAACCTCCAGTGGCCAGTGCTATCTCAGGAGAAGGGTTCAACGCAGTCATACACAAGAGAACCCAGGCTTGATATTCAAAAGAATCCGGCCCCTGGCTTTGCTATGAAGACAGCCAGACCAGGGCTTGGAAACCGAGCGTGACAGTGCACCAGGAGCCCATAAACCTTTCTGGAGACTCGGCCTCGGCCTGCTTTACCACGTGGGAGCTCACGGAGGAGAGCGGGCTGAAGAATGAGTCTGGGAGTCGGTCTGAAAAGAACCAAGCTCGTACTAATTTACATCACTTTTGGCCTAAGCACTTGGCTGTGACATGAGGTTTTATTTCTGCTCCATGAACCCCTCCTCAAAAGGCTTTTCTCTCTGATCATGAATAGATTTTGGAAAACAAAAAGGAGGAAAAGAGGGAGGTTAGATGTCTCACTTCGGTCTGGCCCGGCTTTAGATGGTCATGACTCATTGAAAGTGACAATAAATAGTTCATCATCTGGAGAGTGAAGAAAATAAAAAATACAGCACCGTGTCCCTTGGACACCGACTCCGGCCCCATGTGTGAACCCCAGAGTGCCGGGGCAGGAGCTATGGAGCTGGGCTTTGAGGAACAAAAGAGGCTCCTCAGTAAAAAAAAGACCCGCCTCCACCCGGGGCACACGTCACCCGCCCACCACTCAGAACCTCGGCTCCTGACACAGAAGAATGGGGCCTGGGTCCATGACCCCCTCTGCCTCCAACAAACAAAGTGGGCTTGAAGGATCCCTGGATATCACAGCCTCAGTTTATTCAGTCACAAAATTGAATCACTCATCGCTGTTCTGTGCCACACATTGGCATTTTACAAGAGTTCAACGCAGTCATACACGAGACAACCCGGGAAAATCATAGCTCCCACATTCTGCAAGGGACTCGGAGGACAGTCCAACCATTCACTTAAAGCATTTTTGTCACCTGGGAGGCACGTTCTAGTGGAATTCCCCTCCTATGACATCGTGGGGTAGGTGAAGTCACAGCAATGTTCCAGGAGTGTGAGGCCGTGTAGAGGGAGCCTGACCCACTCCCACCCGTCAGAGTCACACCCACCCAAAACAAGAGGCCGTGAATCCCACAACAGTCTGTGTGGCCCCGTCAGGGTCACACCCACCCAAAACAAGAGGCCGTGCATCCCACAACAGTCTGTGTGGCCCCGTCAGGGTCACGTCCACCAGAAACAAGAGGCCGTGCGTCCCACAACGGTCTGTGCAGCAGCAACACCCGGTCTCCCCTTGCACTGCTGTGGGCCACCTTCGGATTTGGCTTGCATAGACCCCCCTCCTCCCAAATCCTATCTGTGGAGGGTGCAGCACCACTTCTAAATAAAGATGGAAATGTGTGGCTTGCAAAACGAACTTGTTTCTATCAGTGCTGAGACACGGCACCAGAGGAAACTCCACAGGTATCATCCGCTTTCTTTCATCTTGGCCTTCACAGAGTCTCCAACTAAGTGCAGACTCAGTCGCGGCCCTGCAGAGCGAGGACTGGATCTGTGGGTCCACCTCGGTGCATGGAATTATTCCTGGCACCCAGCATGGATGGATCCCGCCAGGGAAAAAGGAAGAAAAAAGCACACATCTAGTGACAGCTACAGTACAGCTTCTCAGGAAAGCAGCCATAAATTTCACCCAAAGCCTAAGGAAAAACAGTGGTTGATGGGAAGTAACAGGGAGCACATACAACACTCTGTTATGGGCAAAGCTAAAAGGAAACTGCATGGTTAGACAGTTTCTTCTTAGACAACTTCAGAGAGCTGAGCTCCTACAAGTCTTCCCCTTGATACACAACCTGCAGTGGGCACTAGAGGGCACAGCACTGTGCCTGGTTCCCGTGCCTTTCCGGACTTTCCAGAGTGACATAAACTGCAGTGCTGAAGGAAGGGGCCCCCAACATGGACCCAGATCCAGGATTCCTCTAGGAGCTGTCAAGACCTGCAAAGGGTCTGAGATTTTACTCTCCTGCAAGCTAACTCCTGAGCCTGACAGTTTCACAAAAGCTGGCAGAAGACATGAGACGCCTGGGTCAGAGAACAACAATATTATTACTCACAGAAGCTTCCACAGTCAGAGTGTCCAAGTTTTGTGATACCAGTTTGTCAAGCCCCACATGGAGACACAAAACACCAGGTGATGTGGATGTGCAGTGGGTTGTGCTACAGGAGAGAAGCAGCGACCCCAAGCTCAGAGAACCTGGACCTTTTATACCGGCAGGAGGCACGGCTGCCCTTTCCTCCTGGGGACATACTACCTCCACCTTCTAAGACGGTTCACTGCACAAACATCCTGGAAAAGACAAAGACTTTGTTCAGACAAGTCCTCGACAAAGACTGGCAGGAGACATGAGACCCCTCTGCCCAGGAGATGCGCAAAACACAAGAGACGCAGGCAGCATTGTCTTCAGATGGTGACTGTGCTTGGAAGCAAAGGTCTTAGGTTAGTGACCCACTACTGCACTTTATAGGAGCAGCTAAAGGGCTCAGGCTTCAGGAGCCCAGAAGGAGCCCAACCCACACGCATGCAGTCACTCCCATTCTCTAAACTTTGCCTGAGCACCATGCTGTGTGCCAGGCTGTGTGCCAGCCCTGGCTCTACTCAAATTGGAGTCTTCATTTTACACTTTTGATGACAGCCTTCACAGCCATCTTTTCTCTTTTCTCTAATCCTCTAAAAACACTCTTAATATTTATGCCCTGGGTCTCTTTGATAGTGAGGTGAAGCCAATAGACCCTTTCTCAGAATAATATTTTTTAAACTATTAAAATACCTAAGAAAATAAAACGCGGGCCGGGCGCGGTGGCTCATGCCTGTAATCCCAGCACTTTGGGAGGCCGAGGCAGGAGGATCACCTGAGGTCAGGAGTTCTAGACCAGCCTGACCAACATGGCCAGAAACCCTGTCTCTACTAAAAATACAAAGTTAGCTGAGCACAGTGGTGAGCACCTATAATCCCAGCTACTTGGGAGGCTGAGGCAGGAGAATCGCTTGAAACCGGGAGGTGGAGGTTCCAGTGAGCCGAGATCATGCCATGGGACTCCAGTCCAGGCCACACAAGTGAAAGAAACTCTGTCTCAAAAAAAGATGAATAAATAAAAAAGAAAAGAAAGTACCTAAATTAAATAAAACACCTAAGAAAATAAGAAAGAAGGAAAATATGAAAATAAATTATTATTACCATCATTTAAAAAGTTGTCAAATATTTTAAAATACACAACGTATATAGAATATTTTTTAAAACATCTTTAGGACTATTCTACATACTTCTCTGAGCATTAAATAGAAAGACCTAGTGCTGGGTCCAGTAACTACTATGACTGCAAAGCAGCAAGGAGCATAAATGATATTTAGAGCCCTACGCCACAGCGGTAACTCCCATTCTAAACCGGCCTGCACATTTTGGAATAATGCCAATATTTCAGGCAAGTGTCACCATTTGGGGTCTAGGGAATAAGACCCCTGTACATGTAGAATCCCAGAGGATATAGACTGTCTGGGAGGAAGGCAGAGCTGGGCCACTGCTGTGTCACACCCTGGGAGCAGCGATAGAGGTGTGCGTGCACCTCGGTGGAGAAGGAGGCATCATTGGCCCCGCCCAGCCCAGCGCAGCAAGTGAAGACCCCATGGAAAAGAGGATGCCTGGGCAGAGGTCCCAGGGGCACAGAGGATGAGGAGGGCAAACCTGACAGAAGATGGGAGGCTCAAAGAGGAGCAGGAGTGGACCGGTGTGATGTGCGCTGGGAGCTACAAGCTGCTTCAAATCTCTCCGTGGGAAGTGGGGGCTGGGAACTTCGCCAGGTCAGGGCTCCGAGCCTTACAAATCAGGCAACATCAGCCGTTCCCACCAGGGCTGCACCTGCTTTCTAGAATGTGGAAAGACTTTCCTACTGGTTAGTGAATAGCAGCTGCCCCAGAGCCCCCCACACTAACCCCACTTGCCCAACCACCCACACTCCTCCCCTGGACCCCCATCCCCCGCAGACTCAGATTTTAAAAGGCTAACTCCCAGTCCATCTGGGGACCCAGCCCATCTACCCCAGCACATGTCTGCTGTGATTGGTGAGTGTCCACGCTGCGGTGGTCCTTAGTCCTCTGCACGTGGCCTGCATGCCTGGGGCCAGCTCAGCTATGGAAGACGAGGCACAGTCAGCTTTGCACGTTCAGGAAGTCACACCGAGGCTGTGGGCTCACTCGGAGCTGCTTCCTTGGTCCTTACTGTGAGTGGAAGGCTCTTAGCTGTGTGGATGGAAAGGCCCCGGCTGATGGGTGTTCAGGAGTGCCCTCTGGTGGCCTTCCCAGACCACTGTAAGTTGCTCTCTGCTGCCACGTGTTTAGTTTAGCTCAAAACTGCCTCCTTACATAGTTTAAGTTCAGCCTAAAGATTTCTCCATGCAACTGTAACCTAACAGAGTGTGGAAGAGGCTGTCACCTACTAATGCAATTTTGATTGTACTAATCATAGAGCTTCAGCCAATCACAGGCAGCCAACTGCTCAATCCATGTTCAAAGAAGATGGAGGCAGAGCTGCAGCCGGTGTGACGGTTTCTGTGCCTTCCTTCTGTTTTCTGTCCCTCACTTTCCCTCTTCTGTCTGTAAACATGATCCATCCACATGGCAGCCCCAGAGTCTCTCAGAAACTATTCGGGATCTAGGGGCTGCCCAATTTGCACATCGCTCTTTGTTCCATTAAACGACTAAATTTAATTTTTCTAAAGTTTTTATTATAACAAAAGTCAGATTGAAGAGCCAGCCTGCACACCCAGGGTCTCCAGAATTTTCACGGTTCGCTGCAGGACTGTGGGCTGAGTTCGCTTCCTGACCCTGCCCCTCTGCGAGGCTCAGATGAGCTTTCGTGAAGTCAGTGGGGCAGCGACCCTGGCAGTTCCCTCCCGAATTTCGATGGCACGTCTGCAGCTGGGGCTCCTCATGACAAACTCCAGCCCTGCTCTCAGATCCCCAGCAGCGAACGTGGTCCAGACTCCAGGAGCTTCCAAGAACTTATCAGGAGCTGCTTATCAGCTGGTTGGCCCCTGCACGTGGTCAAGGTTCTGGCTTCAAACAGCCTCTTGGCCATTTTTTTTTTCTTTGAGGTGGAGTCTCACTCTGTCACCCAGGCTGGAGTGCAGTGGCACCATTTCTGCTCACTGCAACCTCCACCTCCTGGGTTCAAGCCATTCTTCTGCCTCAGCTTCCCAAGTAGCTGGGACTACAGGCGCACACCACCATGCCCAGCTAATTTTTGTATTTTTAGTAGAGACAAGGTTTTGCCATGCTGGCCAGGCTGATCTTGAACTCCTGACCGCAGGTGATCCACCCACCTCGGCCTCCCAAAGTGCTGGGATGCTGGGTTTTTTAAGGCAAAAAAAAAAAAAAGCAGTGATGTATCGTATTACAGGCATGAGCCACCACGCCCAGCCTCTAGGCCAATTTTAAATAGAAGATGTGCTCAGCTTCATCCATGTCCCTACAAAGGACATGAGCTCGTCATTTTTTATGCCTGCATAGTATTCCATGGTGTATATGTGCCACATTTGCTTAATCCAGTCTATCATTGTTGGACATTTGGGCTGGTTCCAAGTCTTTGCTATTGTGAATAGTGCCACAATGAACATATGTGTGCGTGTGTCTTTATAGCAGCATGATTTATAATCCTTTGGGTATATACCCAGTAATGGGATGGCTGGGTCAAATAGTATTTCTAGTGCAAACTATCACAAGGACAAAAAACCAAACACCACGTGTTCTCACTCATAGGTGGGAATTGAACAATGAGAACTCATGGACACAGGAAGGAGAACATCACACACCGGGGCCTGTTGTGGGGTGGGGGGAGGAAGGAGGGACAGCATTAGGAGATATACCTAATGTAAATGACGAGTTAATGGATGCAGCACACCAACATGGCACATGGATACATATGTAACAAACCTGCACGTTGTGTACATGTACCCTAGAACTTAAAGTATCATAATAAAAAAAAAGATGTAGAAGGAAATATTACTGAAGAGAAGTAGCCAGGGAAGAACACCCCAAAGTCCTTGCCCTTCCCTGCGTCCTGCAACATGTGAAAACAGACCATCCAAACACTTCATTTTAGTCAACATTAATTGGATATTTCTTCCAGACAGGACTTGGAGGTTTTTAGTTTTTATTTTAGTGTAACTAGATTTGGTGCAGTGCCTGGCATGTAGTAGGTGCTCAATAAATTATTTAAAATATTTTCAATAAGTTTTATGCGCCTGTTAGTTAATAGGAGAATTCATGTTGGTATAATTATAATTAGATATCTTAGGGAAAAAAGTGAAAACTCAAGTGACAAAGAAGCAAACCCTGAAGGGACTCTATACCAGCAACAAATCAGAAAGCAGGGTTTAGTGAGAGTAAGTTTCCTTGTGGACAACATGCCTGTGAACAAAGGTGCTAAGTGTGCACTTCTGTTTTTAAATGAGCAAAAATGCATACATGCAACTATTAGAAATTTAAAATGAGTTGAGGAACAAGAAAACTGACTAAAGAAAAAAACCTGTTATCTAATTCATAGATTGTATGCAACTACAAAAAGGAAACTGTGTATATCGGCCTGAAAGTTTACTTCAAAAATGAAATGTCAGTCGGGTGCAGTGGCTCATGCCTGTAATCCCAGCACTTTGGAAGGCCAAGGCGGATGGATCATCTGAGGTCAGGAGTTCAAGACCAGCCTGGCCAACATGATGAAATCTCATCTCTACTAAAAATGCAAAAAAATTAGCTGGGCATGGTGGCAGGCACCTGTAATCCCAGCTACTTGGGAGACTGAGGCAGGAGAACCGATTGAACCTAGGAGGCGGAGGTTGCAGTGATCTGAGATCGTGCCCTTGCACTCCAGCCTGGGCAATAACATTGAAACTCTGTTGCCAAAAAAGAAAAAAAAGAAAAAGAAGTGTCTCTTAAAGGAAACAGGACCAGATGTGCTGGACACCTGATCAGGTATGGTAGACACCTAACTCAGTGTGGTAGACACCTGACCAGGTATGGTGAACACCTAACTAGGTATAGTGGACACCTGACCAGGTAAGCCACACACCTGACTAGGTATGCTGGACACCTGACTGAGAATGCTTTATCCTGATGGACAACAGGTCATTCCCCAGAGTCCATCTTCCTTCTCAGGGCTGACCCCCTGGTGAGGCATTTCAACTGTGTTTCTAAGTGGTTAGGGTATCTTCCACGTGACTTCAGAAAAATCTAAAATGATAATAATGGCTGGTATTATTAAGCATGTGCTATGTGCCTTGCTCTGAGCTACATATTTCACAGATATTGTTTTGTTTAATGCTCACAATACTTATTTGAGATAATTTCTTACAAATGGGGAAACAGATTTGAAATGGGAAAACAACTGCTTAAATTCCCATGAATAATAATCAATTGATCTAAGCCCAGGTCTGTCCCAAGTCTGGCTGTCAGCCCTGTCACCTCCTGTCCCAAACAATATCACTGGTGTGAGCCTAAGGTTGTACCTGTATAATAAGACCCTAAATAAGAATGTTGTGATCTATACAACAGCAGGCAATTTGGGGGGCTGGTGTTAGCAGTTCTGCAGACACTTGGAGACAATAGTCATTGGTGGCATTGTGCCACAGGTAAGCATTTAAATGCTTTCGCTTGATTGATAAAGCAGTATTCTCAAACTTGATCTCATACACCATACTAACACATCTTTAGGTCAGTATACCCGCACATCAATGGTACAGATGTCCAAAGTGTGTTTTCGTAAAATGCAAACACTGAATGTATTCTTGAGGCCGGGGTTGTATATGCCTCTTCATGAGAAAAACAGGATATTTTTTTCTCTTTAGTGCTTGAGGCAAGCTTGAAATACAAGTTAATAGGACCCAAAGTATCTCTATTTTATGTTATTAAAGGTAATCTTCTTTAATTAACATAATCAGAGGAAAATAGTATACTTTGGAGACCAAAAAAAAAAGTGGCATATCTTAGATCAAAGGTTTTTCCTGGTGATTGTGTTTGATTATCTTTTAAAAACATGCATCCTAAGAGTTTCTAGAATGCAGCAGTTGGAATTTTTACTTTATTTACTTTATATACTTCTAATTCTGACTTTTAAATCATAAGACAATTGGTGTGTCTGTTTATAATGTTGGGAATGTGGAAGGGGAAAACTGTATATTTTCTTAATTTTTCATGAATACATTTATTTCTAGCACTGTAATTACTGTTTTTGAACAACTTCACTGAGAACATAGCACGCCACTGGCTGGCCCCCAAGTTTCTGGTGCCTTCTCTGCCTCATCTATGAGAGGATAAAATAAAAAGTCCTGGGCACCCAAGCGCATGATCCTGGTGTATGCATGCTTTGAAGAACAGCAAAAGTCCAGTAGAAGTTGGGCTTCGCATACAAATGTGAAAGGTCTGTCGAATGAGGCTTTTCTCTCGGTGGTGCAAAGAAAACCCTGGTGAAAATATACGTGATATGCACACAAAGGGCTTGGCACGGGCCCAGCCTGTGGTGCACCTGGTAGGGAACAGTATTACGGCCAATACTGCACCTGAACAAAGCCATACACTTCCATGGATGTCTCAGGGGAGCCGCTGTCATCTACAGAAAGCAGAACCTGAATACAAATAAGGCAGAGGAATGGAGAAGTATCTGTGGGCATGGCTTGCAGGGGCCAAGGGCAGTGTGGTCTGGAGGATGACCGTAAAGACGACTGCCTGGGAGGCAAACTAATTGATGAATAAGCTCACCGAGGCCGCCCCACACACTGCAATGATTGGCTTGATTTTGAGCTGGAGGAACAGGAGGCTGCCGTGATGAAATGCCACAGGCTGGGTGGCTCGAATGACACAGGTTCATTTTCTCACAGCACTAGAGGCTGGAAGTCCAAATCAAGGTGTCCTTAGGGTTGGTTTCTGGTGATGACTCTCTTCCTGGCTGGCAGATGACAACCTTCTCACTGTGTGCTCACATGGCAGAGTGAGACAGAGGTGGAGACAGAGACAGAGAGAAACAGAGAGACAGAGACACGGAGATAAAAATAGACAGAGACAGAGAGAGGAGAAAGAGAGATAGAGAGAGGAGACAGAAACAGAGAGAGGAGACAGAGACAGAAATACAGAGACAAAAATAGAGAGACAGAGACAGCTAGACAGAGACAGAGAGAGGAGACAGAGAGATAGAGAGAGGAGACAGAGACAGAGGAACACAGAGACAGAAATACAGAGACAAAAATAGAGAGACAGAGACAGCTAGATAGAGACAGAGACAGGAAGAAAAACGGAGAGACAGAGACAGAGAGACACAAAAATGGAGAGAGACAGCGAGGAAGAGATGAGACAGAGAGTGTAACCTCTTCCTCTTCTTTTTTTTTTTTTTTCGAGACAGAGTCTGTCTCTCTCCCCAGGCTGGAGTGCAGAGGCACGATCTTGGCTCACTGTAGCCTCCACCTCCCAGGTTCAAGCAATTCTCCTGCCTCAGCCTCCCGAGTAGCTGGGACTACAGGCATGTGCCACCACACCCGGCAAATTCTTTTATTTTTGGTAGAGAGGGGGTTTTACCATGTTGGCCAGGATGGTCTCAATCTCTTGACCAAAGACTGCAGTCCTATGAGAATTAGGGCCCCACTTCTAGAACCTCATTTGCCCTTTGTGACCTCTTTAAAGATCCTATCTCGAAATAAAACCCCACTGGGGTTAAGGCTTTCACTTATGAGTCAGGGGACACAGTTCAGCCCATAACCAGGTGCCAGGGACACAGCCATCCCCACGGAATTTGTTGTTCTTCAGTTGTGCTTCTGCTCCCAATCTTTTGATAGACGGAGGACCTTTCCCCAAAATAAAATCAACTTGACTGTCACTGAGAAACTCTGTGCTGCACTATCTTTACTAAACGGTAGCTCTTTTGAAAGGAGAAATGATCCCCTCTCTCTGCGGGAAACACCCTAAATACATCAGGGGCATGGTGAGGAAGGCCGGCGCCAGCTTCCTATATATCCGTGTCCATGGCGGCCACTCAGGCTCCAGCCAGCTCGTCAGAATTGGGGCCATAGCTTCAGAATGACGAGAAGTGACTGTCCCCGCCTCTGCAGCTGACCCCAGGGTCCTCGGGCCCAATCCTGCCAGCTGTCGCTCTGCCCCAGCAGAACCAAGCAAAGGGGTGTTGCCTACAGGCTCACCACACACACAGAGGATGTGGGGGTGCTCAGGGTGAGGCACAACCAGGAAAGCCATGCCCTCGAAGGACACTGAGTCGTGAGACCTTGGAGGGACCCAGGGCACCCGTCAGAGGCTGATGCCCTGAGAAGGAAGAAGCGTGCCCACAGGAACAAGGCCGACACACCAAGCCTTGCTCTCGGCAGTCAGGCCCCTGTCACCAGGGAAAAGGGAGACCCGTCACAGAGCAGTGTAGAGCAGCGATGCTATTTCCAAAAGAACAAGTTCAGGCCGGGCACGGTGGCTCTTGCCTGTTATCTCAGCACTTTGGGAGGCTGAAGTGGGAGGATCCCTTGAGGCCAGGAGTTTGAGACCAGCCTGAACCACATAGCAAGACCTCTTCTCTACAAGAAAATTTAAAAATTAGCCAGGCCTGGGGGTGCGTGTCTATGGTCCCAGCTACTGGGGAGGCTGAGGCAGGAGGATCACTTGAGCTTGGGAATCGAGGGCTGCAGTGAGGATGATCGTGCCACTACACTCCAGCCTGGGTGACACAGCAAGACCCTATCTCAAAAAACAAAAAAAGTAACTTCAGGACCTTCAGAAAGCTTTGAGATTTGGTCTTACATTCAGCAGCCAGGTGGGCACGTTGTCGTGGCATCACGCACAGTTTTACCGTATGTGTTACTGACCTACCCGGCCACATAAGACCATGTGAGAGATTTTGCTGGAACACAGAAACCCAGTCTTAATCTTGGAATTCAATCCGGTGAAGTGGGGCAGGAGGAACGATGACACATGAAAATGGATTTCAGCAAGGATCTATTTTACACTGGAAATACTGGGCACGCACAGGCACACTCTCTGGAGGGCACCTGAGGTCAGCTTCTGAACCACGGCAAGGCGTTCCTCAGGGACTTCCCAAACCCGGTGCTGCTCACAAAGGTGAGGGACTCAGGGAAAGAGCAAGGCTTGGGCAAAGTCATCACAGGGAGAGAAACACAGGCTTTGGAAACTCTGCCTCTCCCTGACTGTCCACCTTGGCAGTGCTTTCTCCAGCAGGCTGACTCAGAGTAGCGTTTTATGGCAAAATGAAGTTGAATGGCAAACAAAGTCAACAAAGTGACCTTAGGAGGCTGCAAGTGACAACAACACAAAACAGGCTGTCACTCTGACAAAGGCCCGGGGACCTGTCGGGGAATCTCAGGTGCCCCTGCAGGATCCGTCTCAGGCAGGCAGAGAACACCGGCAGGTGCCAAGGCCAGGATGAACTGACCAGGGAAGGGATGCATTTCCCAGGGCCAGGGGCAGGGTTAGGACCCATCCCTCTGAAAGATAAGCGATGGAAAAGCACCTGAAGGAAGTCTCTGGGTTGGCCAGAGTGCAAATGTGGTGAAGGAGGGAATTTTAGATTAAAGGGGATGGTGGGGAAATATCTTTCTATCCCATAGAAAAATGGTAAAAATTCATTATTACAGATATAAACTAAAAGTACAGACGTTCTTAAAGTGTGTTTGTGTAAAATAATGCCAGATTACTCCATAACAGACTCTTACGACAATGTTTGGGATTTCAGAAACACAGGAGAAAGAAAATGGAATCAATACAGACAGTTCCTGACTTACGGTGGTTCAACTTACAACTACATCAATGAATGACTTGAGACGTTCAATACCTTATTATAAAGCAGGCTCTGTGTTAGATGACTGTACCCAACCGTATGCTAATTTAAGTGTTTTGAGAACGTCTAAGGCAAGCGAGGCGGACCCATGGTGTTCTATAGATTAGGTGTATTAAGTGCATTTTCAACTTACTGTATTTTTAGGTTGCAATGCGCTTATCAGGAGGTAACCCCATCATAGCTCGCAGAGCAACTGTTCTGGACGAGACTACCCATTGGTTGGTTGCCATGACAGCCTCCCTCCACCCGCCCCCTAGCATCACAGCAGAAAACAAACTTGTTTAACTGGACATTGTAAGATGTGGCCAGAGCGTTAGGAGCAAAACAATACACAAATTGCATAATCCCATGTGCAGGACAGGATTCAAAGAACCAGCTTCTATTTCATCCCTGACACATATGGTAGCTACACAGATGTGGATTTATGATCCACGGGGGATTTATGAAATACTTCTTCTAGACTCTTTTTTCTTCTGCAGTGAGCCTCTCTCACCCCTCATTCATCCTTGGCTTGTACATTCCTTTTTTCTCTCAAAGGAGTTCTAATATTGTCTTTGTTGTTTTCATAAAACTTTTAGTAGAACATGACCCCAGTGTGGAAAGCAGTAAAGAGTCGATCGGCTGGGCACGGTGGCTCACGCTTGTAATCCCAGCACTTTGGGAGGCCGAGGCGGGCGGATCACGAGGTCAGGAGATCGAGACCATGGTGAAACCCCGTCTCTACTAAAAATACAAAAAACTTAGCCGGGCGTGGTGGCGGGCGCCTGTAGTCCCAGCTACTCGGAGAGGCTGAGGCAGGAGAATGGCGTGAGCCCGGGAGGCGGAGCTTGCAGTGAGCCGAGATCGCGCCACTGCACTCCAGCCTGGGCGACAGAGCGAGACTCCGTCTCAAAAAGAAAAAAGAGTGGATCAACATCTGTCTTAGGGAGGAATAGCTGGATTTCCCTGTGCTGGAATTTCTGAAGACAGGGCCCACCTGGAGAGCTCATCCTCTCCGCCCGTGCCTTTGGTCAGTGGTAGTGCAGTGCCCTGTGACCTGGAGAGTGTGCTCATCCTCTCCGCCCATGCCTTTCGTCGGTGGCAGTGCCCTGTGCATATGGAACTGCTCTTCAGTGCCTCTCCAACAAGCAACAAGGTTTCCAGGGCAGTGAAGTGCTTCTAACAAACACCGCTAACACCTTCCCAGGACTCCAGCAACCCGCAGGTAAACATCATGTGGGGCTTCCACTGCTGCCCTAGGCGTCCTTGCTGTTGTTTGCCTGGGATGAGTTGCAATCTACCTGGGAAGTTTGTTTTTCTCTCATTGTCTGAAATTCCCACCGGAATCCTCTAGTGTTGGTCACACACCCTAGTGGGTCCTTAGAGCGCTGGTTTTTGATAAAAAATAATGTGATTAAACCTATTTCACCCTCTTCTCAGAAAAAAAAAAATGTATATTTATATTTATATATATATACACATATATATCTATACATATATATACACATAGATATCTATACACATATATACACATATATATCTATACATATATATCTATATATGTATAGATATATATACATGCAAGAAAAATTTGCAGCTCAGGTTAGGAAGTTTAAGAGCAACTGAAGCTTGAATGATTCTCAAGATTTCCACATGGGAACAATGTGGGTAAATACATTTTAACCCCCCACAAAAACGTTTGGAAATTTTTTTCTAAGGCATTTGTGTGGACTAGCAATAGATTACAATAAGGTGATTGCTACTTATGTGTTTCTCTTCACTCCCAACACTGTCTTGGGGGTATTAGAACTACCTCCTGTTAAGAATTCTATCCATGAGCAAAATACACAGCTATTGAAATATTGGCCGCGGCCGCAGTGGTTCATGCTATATCGTTCACAACGTCGATAGGACATTGGAACATGTTGGTGTCCCGGGAATTAGGTCTATGCCTCCTTTGGCTTTGGCTTTCTGCAGCCAAATCTGCATGGCCGTGAAGTTTTCGGTCCTCTGTTTATATTCTTAAGATAGTCTCAGGTTGAAAGCCAAAAAGCTTGTGGGGGTTAATGACAATTGGGTCATTAACTAGCAGGAGTTTTGAAAACAGTTCTCCCAGCCGGGCGCAGTGGCTCACGCCTGTAATCCCAGCACTTTGGGAGGCTGAGGCAGGTGGATCACAAGGTCAGGAGTTCAAGACCAGCCTGGCCAATGTGGTGGAACCCTGTCTCTACTAAAAAATACAAAAAGTAGCTGGGCGTGGTGGTGGGCACCTGTAGTCCCAGCTGCTCGGGAGGCTGAGGCAGGAGAATTGCTTGAACCTAGGAGGCAGAGGTTGCAGTGAGCTGAGATTCCACCACTGCACTCCAGCCTGGGTGACAGGGCGAGATTCTGTATCGAAAAAAAAGAAAAAAAAGAAAAAATATATTTCTCCCAACCTAAGAAAGCATGATCATAAATAATATTCTAGTACAATGTACATGCCTGGATCCTGAGAGAGATTAGGTCTTTGTGCGTTTTTAAGACTGTAGTAGTAGTCTCATTTAATGATATATTTATTTTTAATAAAACTCAATAAATATATTGTCTCAGCATCTCCCGAGAATATTATTTTATAATTTGCTGCATTTGGATTCTTAGTGTTCTTTTTATGGGCCAGAAGGACAAAGAAAAATCTTTTATTAGCAGAGAGAAAATAAGACAGATAATCCCTGCCGTCCTGGAGGTTCTGTAAGTTGGACTGGCCTGTCCTGCGAAACAGCATTGTTCAGTCTGTTTATCTTCTTTAATTACTGCTCTGCTAATCACAGCTGACTTCTGTTATAATCCTGCAGTTGTGTCTTCCCAGGGTTTTTAATGTGGTCAGAGGTTTCCAGATACTCTATTACTATTATGAGAAAGAAACATTCTCTTTATCAGACCTAACGTGGGACATAGAACAATGAAGAATTTTTAGAAAGGAAGGAATCTAGAAGATATTCAGCTCTTGTATCTTTTTACTTTGCAGACTTTTTAGTGGTGATCCTGAGAAATGGTATCTACCTAGATGACAGGAATTTAAGGGAAAAACAAAACAAAACCGAAAACAGACAAAGAGTCTTCGGGACACAGAGAGGTTGGCCACTGTGTGTCTTCCGTGAAGCTCAGAAATGTGCCACACCAGGGCTCTTGCCTCCTTCGGGGACCATGTGGATGTCACCTAATTATCTGCAAGGATCGAGGTCGTCACTTGGGCTTCTTCCTTGCAATCTTTTGAAGAGCAGGGCATTACTGCATGTCAGACTTCCTAGCAAATATTTTCAAAACCAATGTGTCGGCTCATCTGTGCTTATGCATCGGACACTTTATTCACATATGGGTTGAAAGCTCATTGTGTACTAGTTAAACACGAATTCCATGAGGGATCTATTCAGGACACTTGAGAAGCTTGGCAAATGGTAATGCACTCTGCAATGCTTGCTCTGCCGCTCTCTAATATAAGGCCACTCCTGGCTTTTTACGGAGAACGGTGTAGATGTGGCTTTCTATGAAACAGCGTGCAGGTATTGCCACGGCTGTGTGAATGACAGCCATCGACACAACCAGGAGGTTGGTGAGCACACGCGCTTTCTCTAGGAGATTCAGCTTTGAGCTCTTTTCTCTATATTAATCACAACCTTCTCTGGGCTTTCACAGCACTTGACACGCACACTAATGCAGCACCAGTCACAGTTTCCCAGTGACTATCACCTTTTTACAAAGCGACTCTTGCTCTCCTGCTGGAATGAAACCCACTTCAGGGAAGAAACTAACTTATTTACGTCTGCATTTTCAGAGCTTAGCACATGGCCTGGCCCCATTCCATGCCCTAAATAAATGTTTATGGAATGAATTAACACAGAAACAGAAAACCAAATATCACATGTTCTCATGTGTAAGTGGGAACTAAACACTGGGTGCACAGGACATACAGAGGGCAACAGTAGACACTGGGGACTCCAAGAGAAAGGAGAGAGGAAGCAGCCAGGATGGAGAGACTTCCCATTGGGTACTGTGCTCACTGTGTAGGTGATGGGATCAACAGAAACCCAAACCTCAGCATCCCAAAATAGACCCATGAAACCTGCACGTGGACCTCCTGAATCTAAAATAAAAATATTTTTAAATTAAATACAATTAAATTTTAAAAAAACATATTCTAGGCCAGGTGCGGTGACTCATGCCTATAATCCCAGCACTTTGGGAAGCTGAGAGGGAAGCATCGCTTGAGTCCAGGAGTTCGAGGCCAGCCTGGCCAACATGGTGAAACCCCTTCTCTACTAAAAATACAAAAATTAGTTGGGCATGGTGTCACATGCCCATAGTCTCAGCTACTCGGGAGGCTGAGACAAGAGAATGGCTGGAGCCCAGGAGGCAGAGGTTGCAGTGAGCTGAGATCACACCACCGCACTCCAGCCTGGGCGACAGAGGGAGACCTTCCCTCAAAAGATAAATAAGTAAACAAACAAACATTCTGAAGCATAAAAATCTTCAAGCATAATATTCTTGAGGCAAGCAGAGAAAGTTCCCAGAAACAAAAGGCTTTCATAAAAAAAAATCTATTGAACTAATGAATCAATGAATGAATGAATGAAATGCAAAATGTTATTTAAGTGTGAGAAGTGGGCACGCTCACCAGGGCAGCTCATCCCTGCATGCCTCACTGCAAACCGTGCCACAGATCAGGCTGGCATCCAGCAACAGCCCGCCCACCCTTGGGTTCCTTCTTCTCACCTGGTGCTGCTCCGATTTTCCGGTTCTTTGTTTATTTGAATGTTTCTGGGGTGCTGTGTCTCCCTCATGGCCCCCGCCCTCTCTCCCCGACCCGACTTTGCCTCCCCCAGCACAGCTCTGACTTCCAAGTTGTGCTGGAAAATTCCAGTAGAGAACTCAGAGTGAGCTGTTTGCTGTGGACTTGGTCTTCATGGCCCAGTGATTCTAGTGTCACGCATGTGGCCGTGGGGGCTCCAGGTATTTGCCTGCCATGCTGGGGACGCCAGCCTTTAGACCCCGAGTCTGCAGCCACTGACCCGCCTGCTCCTCGCCTCGCTCCGACATCAGTCCTCAAAGGCAGTCACCCTCCCCCAGCCCTTCAGAAAGAAAGTCCCACTGATGAAGTGAAGGGACTGCAGGTCACAGCAGAGAGAAAATCCCTAAACTTCTTCTGGCTCCTTGACGCAGACACGTTGCACATGGCATGGCTCAGCATGTCGCATTGCATCGCAGAACGGCTCATCCTCACTCTGCATCACCGTGAACTTCCCGCCAGGCCCAACCCAGGACCCCTCGGCCCCCAGCGCCCGCCACGTGCTCCTGCATTCACCGTCAGGAAGTGGAAGCCAAAAGGAAAATTCTAAGTCCCTCAAGCCTCATTACACCCCACTCTTTTGGGGTTTAGGCACAACTGACCAACATTTACGTTAAAACAGAGAGCACAAGACTGGCAGAGAGAACTCCGTGGTAATATAATACCAAATTACACACAGGACCTAAGGCAGTGCCAGGCAGGGGTTAAGTCACGCGCCCCACACGTAAAGAATAAACTGTGTTCTAACTCTCATAAGGTGTTTCTTTCTCTCTGGCAGCTAAATAAGCCCCGGCCCCGAGATGAGCAGTGTTGCCGCAGTTAGAGCTCACCAACCATCAGACACCGCCCAACGGAACCCCGTTCCAGCAGCCACCACCACAGCTTTGATTAGGCCAGAGACTGATTTCAATAACTTTCTCCTGAGTAAAAGACCCCCAGGCATGGACTGGTTCCAGCTGCTTTACAGAGGCTGAGCACTTGAGTGCCTCTGTGTCCTGAAAAGAACGTTTGATGTATATGGCCCAACTGTAACTCATTTAAATGTTGGCTTTACACTGCAAGGTGAACTTGGGTCGTATGTAACAGGCACGTTTGTCCATTATGCGTGTGCCAGCCCCCTTCATGAATATTCATAGCTCCTCCTATAATCTGTTGAATATACATGCTTGGCCAATCCATTCAGCATGGACCCCTGTTCCATTCTCCTCTCCCTCGCAGGTGCCTGCCTCCCAGGCTCCAGGCTGGGCTATGCTTCCCAGCCTGTTGGGATGGCCATCTTGCAGCCTGTAACCCTTTGGAAGAAAGTTTCCCTTCTAAATGTGTAGGTTGTGTGATTTTGAGTTAACGAAGTTCTTGAAATCTCTCTCTCATTCTGTAACAAATATGAGCGGGTCGTCTATCCCATGCCAGGTGCTAGAAGAAGTGAACAAGTTTCAGTTTAACTCAAACTTTAAGGAACTCTCAATCCAGTGAGGTTAAACAGGCAGGGAAAGTGGCAAGTTCACAGGCAGCGCTAAGTGCTTCACAGGAAGGCCCTCCCCAGGTCAGTGGTAGGGTTTGGCTGTGTCCCCACCCAAATCTCATCTTGAACTGTAGCTCCCACGATTCCCATGCGTCATGGGAGGAACCCGGTGGGACGTAATTGAATTATGGGCGTGGGTTTTTTTCCCATGCTGTTCTCTTGATTGTGAGTGAGTCTCATGAGATTTGATGGTTTTATAAAGGGGAGTTCCCCTATACAAGCTCTCTCGCCTGCTGCCATGTGAGCCATCCCTGGCTCTTCCACCACGATTGTGAGGCCTCCCCAGCCCTGTGGAATTGTGAGTCCATTAAAGCTCTTTCCTTTATAAATTGCCCAGTCTCCAGTATGTCTTTATTAGCAGTGTGAGAGCAGACTAATACAGTCAGAGTCCCCAGTAATGAGCAGGGCCAGTTGGACAGCTGGGCTGAGCACTACCCCTGCACCAGTGCGTCTGGCTTCCTGGAAAGGTGGGCTTTATGTCTTGGCCATCTACAAGGATCCCCTGCACAACCAGCTACCTGGAACCCCCTCCCTCCAAAAGAATCCACCCTTCTGGCTGATGAAGGATGTCTTCTTCATGTGGATGCTTTCAACCCCAAACAGACCACCTGGCACACAGTAAGTGCTCAGTTTTTACTTGTTTTATAGGACTTGCAAGCAGCAGTTATGATCAGATGGGACAGGGCTCCAGTCATTTGCCCCATTCACAGGATGGTGGCCTTGAGCCTAGGGAATGAGCCTGCAGCCACGAGTCCTGACTCCTGGGGACCCACTTGCCGCCAGATCTGGGGAGTTTCCAGCGGGCTCTTAGAAGGCTGTAAGGCAGCCAGGAGCAGCCAGCAGCACCTGAGCCAGAGCGAGCAGCTTTGACTCAGTGGGTTTCCTGACGCATCGTTGAGACCACACACGCGACTCATCCATCCTCAGCCTTCCAGAAACGAGCCCCGCAGATGCCTCTGTGTGCTGCGATTTGCTTCCTCATTTACTTCTCTGTGTCTGAAGCTCCCCTTCTGCCTTACCTGCTGGTCCCTGCAAGCTGCCCTCCTCACCTCCCTGCTCACCTGCTGACACCGCAACCTGAATCCTCACTCTGGTCCCGGCCCATACACACACGTGAGCCTCACCTGCCCTGGCAGTGGAGGGGCCCCTAACCAGCCGGGGACCCTAACCAGCCAGACCCTAGGGACCCTAACCAGCCAGAGACCCTAACAGCCGGGGACCCTAACCTGACCGGGGACCCTAACCTGACCGGGGACCCTAACCAGCTGGGGACCCTGCGGCCGCACTGGGCAGGTGAGGCCCGTGTGTGTTTGTGCTTCACTTTGCCCCGTGACATCCGTGCAGGTGACCGTCTGTTCTGTGTGTGTGCCGCCTGCATGTCTGTGAGAAAGCTGCCCTGATTTCTACTAAAACTAAACCCAGGCTGGGAGAGACCTCTAGGTCGACAGGAGCTAAGAGGGTGCAGAAAAGCTGAGGCCAGTGGCTGGATCCCTTCCCCACATCTGCCTCCACCTGCCTGACCTCTCTGCTGCGTCTTCAAGGCTGAGCCACGCTTCCCCAGCCTGGTGTCTCCGTGCACGTGGGCTGTCGCCACAAAGCACCACAGATTGGGGGTTTAAGTCTCAGCAAGGTATTTCTCACAGTCCTAGAGGCTGCAAGTCTGAGATGATGGTGTGGGCAGGGCCGGTTCCTCCTGAGTCCTCTCCATGGCTTGCAGACGGCGTCTTCTCCCTGTGTCCTCACAGGGTCATCCCTCTGTGTGCACTT